>NC_083583.1:69116849-69194349 GCF_027579695.1 Neoarius graeffei
AGTGCAGCCTTTACTTCTGAAAAAGCCCGCTGGCATTGCTCCGTCCACTGGACTGGATCTGGGGCCCCCTTTTTAGTGAGATCAGTGGCTGGTGACGTCCGAATAATTAGGTATAAACCTACGGTAATAGCCAGCCAGCCCCAGGAACTGTCTCACCCCCTTTTTGGTCTTGGGCCTCGGGCAGGCCGCAATCGCTGCCGTCTTATTAATTTGGGGACGCACCTGCCCGTTGCCCAAGTGGAAGCCCAGATACCGTACTTCCACCCGCCCAATCGCACACTTCTTTGGGTTGGCTGTGAGCCCCGCTCGCCTCAGCAACCCAAGGACGGCCCTCAGATGTTCAAGGTGCCTCAGCCAGTCATTACTATAGATGATGAGATCATCTAGATACGCGGCCGCATAAGTGGCGTGGGGGTGGAGGACTCAATCCATCAGCCGCTGAAACATAGCAGGCGCCCCAAACAGCCCAAACGGAAGGGTGACGAATTGGTGTAACCCAAACGGTGTGGAAAAGGCCGTTTTTTCTCGGGATAGGGGAGTCAAGGGGATCTGCCAATATCCCTTCGTCAAATCCAGTGTCGAATAAAAGCGAGCAGTTCCACGTCGATCGAGCAACTCATCAATACGAGGCATTGGGTACGCATCAAATTTAGACACCGCGTTGACTTTTCTATAGTCCACACAGAACTGGACCGACCCGTCGGCCTTGGGTACCAAGACCACCGGGCTGCTCCAGTCACTGTGGGGCTCCTCAACGATGCCCATTTCGAGCATGGTCTCAAGTTCTTCCCGAACCACCTTTTTTTTGTGTTCGGGTAGTCTGTAAGGGCGGCTACGCACTACTACCCCCGGGGGCGTCTCTATGTGGTGCTCTATGAGGTTAGTGCGACCGGGCAGGGGCAAGAACACATCCGAAAACTCGGTCTGCAACTGGGCGACCTCCGTGAGCTGGGTCGGGGAGAGGTGGTCTCCACAGGGGACCAGAGGGGTATGGGATGTCAATGCCCCTTTTTGAACCTCCGGCCCCAGCTCCGCCTTCTCCGGAACCACCAGCACCAACGCCACGGGGACCTCCTCCTTCCAGAGTTTAAGAAGATTGAGGTGGTAAATTTGTAGCGCCCCACCCCTGTCCGTTCGCCTCACCTCGTAGTCGACATCCCCGACTCGCCGTGTGACCTCAAAGGGACCTTGCCACTTGGCGATCAATTTGGAGCTCGAAGTGGGCAACAGTACGAGTACTTTATCTCCCTGGGTGAACTCCCTAAGGCAACCCTTGTTGTACAGGCGGGCTTGCCGTTCCTGGGCCTGCCGCAAATTCTCCTGGGTTAGGTGGGTGAGCGTGTGGAGTTTTGCTCGCAGGTCCATAACGTATTGAATTTCGTTCTTGCTTTGTGAAGGTCCCTCCTCCCAATTTTCCCGCAGCACGTCTAGGATGCCGCGCGTGGAGGCTTGGGGAACCTCTGGTACTGAGAACAACAAGGGCTCGAGCCACTTATCCCAATTACGTGCGTCCTCACTTATGAATTTTTTAATGATATTTTTGAGGGTGCGATTGAACCGTTCCACTACACCATCCGTTTGTGGGTGATACACACTGGTGCGGATCGGCTTAATCCCCAATAACCCATACAGTTCACGCAGTGTCCGTGACATAAATGTAGTGCCTTGATCAGTCAGAATCTCTTTCGGGATTCTGACTCGGGAGATAACGCGGAAGAGTGCCTCTGCAATACTGCATGCTGAGATATTGTGCAGAGGCACTGCTTCCGGGTATCGCGTTGCATAGTTCACCAGAACTAAAATAAAGTGGTACCCTCGTGCTGACCGATCTAATGGCCCAACAAGATCCATCCCAATTCTCTCAAACAGGGTCTCGATCAATGGAAGAGGGCGCAAAGGCGCTTTTGGAATGGCCGCTGGATTTACTAACTGGCATTCGCAGCATGCCGTACACCACCTACGAACATCGCCGTGAATCCCCAGCCAATAGAATCGGGCCATTATTCGGGCTAGTGTCTTATCCTTCCCTAAGTGTCCAGCCATGGGATTAAAGTGAGCCGCCTGGTATACCAATTCCTGGCGGCTCTTCGGAATCAAAAGCTGCATGACTCGCTCTTTAGTTTGAGTGTCCTGCGTCACTCGGTATAACCTGTCCTTCATAATTGCGAAGTAGGGGAAGGACGGGGTGGCATTCGGCTGGAGCGTTTGACCATCGATTACTCTCACTTGGTCAAACGCATGTCGCAGAGTCTCGTCTCGTGATTGCTCTAATGGGAAATCTGCGAGGGATTCCCCAAGAGAGAGAGGAGGGGCCGGCGGCTCCTCACTCTGACGCGGAGATGACGTAGACGGCTCTGTGACAGCTGCTCCCGCCAAAGCGACACTGGGACCTCTCCCCGTTAAATGGCAGGACCCACTCTTGACTAAGTGCGTCATTAAATCCCGAAATCCCGGCCAATCAGTCCCCAAAATTAAAGCGTGGGTAAGGCGAGGATTAACCGCCGCCTTCACTATAACTTTTTCCCCTCTGAAAAAAATGTGGACTGACACCAAAGGGTAGCTGTGAACATCCCCGTGCACACACAACACCTTCACCCCCTGTGCTCCCCCCAATGCCTCGTTTTGCACCAGGCTTTGGTGAATTGAGGTCTGATTACAGCCAGAATCCACCAACGCCTGATATGTATCCCCTTGGATACTCACCGGTATGCGATACGCTCCGGCTTGATCGAGGGTGGCCTCTGGCACGTCGGGGATCCGAACCACCGCGCCCACTTCCATCGCCGTGCACTGCTGTTGAAAGTGGCCCGGCTCCCCACAGCGCCAGCAAACCGGCCCGGGCTTTCCCTCTGCACTGGTGTTCTGGGGCTCACTCACCTGAGGTGGGGGAGAGACAGACACAGAAGGGAGAAACGGGAGGGCACCGTGGGTGCGGTGGGCCGGCTGGGGTGGTGCTGGCCCCCGCCTCCGCGGTGGGGGAATGGGGCGAGGACGGGACACAGGAGGAGGGGGAGAGAGAGAGAAAAGGAGAGAAGAGAAGATGCTGTCTGCTGTCCTGCCGCCAGGACAGCCGCCAAATAGTCCTCCGCCAGCTCGACTGCCTGATCCAGCAACGCCGGGCGGTGGCACTGGACCCACTCCGCGGTTCCTGCTGGCAAGCGAGCGATGAACTGTTCCAGCACCACCTGGTCGATGATTCCCTCAGCATCATGGTTGTCAGCCCTCAACCACCGCCAGCAGGCGTCCCGGAGCTGCTGGCCAAACGCGAACGGCCGGCCAACTTCCTCCAAGCGCAATGCGCGGAAGCGCTGGCGCTGCTGTTCTGGGGTGCGCCCCACGTGCTGGAGGACGGCCCGACGGAGGTCCACGTAGGCCAGCCGGCGGTCGGCGGGGAGCTGTAGCGCAGCCAGCTGTGCCTCTCCCGTTAGCAGGGGGAGGAGGCGCGCCGCGCGCTGCTCCATCGGCCACCCCGAGGCTTCGGCGACTTGCTCGAAGAGCATGATGAACGCCTCGGGGTCGTCCTGCGGGCCCATCTTGGTGACGGTGAGGGGAGACGGGCCCGCGGTAGGAGCGCTGGTGGACCCCGCCGACGCGAGGAGGTGCCGGAACGCCTCTCGGTCTTCTTGTTGGGCCAGCACCAGGGCCTCGAAGCATCGCTCTTGTTCCTTCCGGAGGGTGACGAGCCGTGGCGAGGGCGTGGACCAGGTCGGTGAACGGGGAGGACTCCATGGGGCTGCTCGGCTGGTGCTTCACTTTCCCGGGTTTCGGCACCACTGTAACACTTTCAACTAAGGGTGGAGCACAGAGAATGGCAGGACAGAGATCAGGTTTGTCAATTACGGCTTTTATTGCCACACTTTTCAGTCTAACAATATGCTCACACAGATGCACACACAACCGGCATCTGGTTTCGGGATCCCCTCCTCTGCTCTTGCTCTCCCTCCTTAAATAGGGCGCGGTCACTGGGAAGACACACACAAACACAGGTTTAATTGCCGTCAGGTGTAGTGATTCTGCCACTTACCTTCCCTGACTCCGCCCTCCTGTCACAGACCGGCGCTTGACCATGCCCCCGCTGCCACACTAAAGTGTACTTATTTTAACTTTTTTTGTGAAATATATTATTGTATATTGAAAATGTATACTCTATCATCGTAGCAGTGCACTGAAAGCATATTTTAAAAAGACAGTACATTACTTGTACATTTATTTTGCTATTTATTTTGATAATAAGCCCATTTATAACATTTTTCAAGTGAATAAAATATACAAATAGCCACTCATACAATTGTTATTTAATGCTTAAGTTTATTACAGGCAGCATGGTGGGTGTAGTGGTTAGCACTGTCACCTCACAGCAAGAAGGTCCTGGGTTTGAGCCCAGCGGCCGACAAGGGCCTTTCTGTGCGGAGTTTGCATGTTCTCCCTGTGTCTGCATGGGTTTCCTCCGGGTGCTCCAATTTCCCCCACAGTCCAAAGACATGCAGGTTAGGCTAATTGGTGGCTCTAAATTGACCGTCGGTGTGAATGTGAGTGTGAATTGTTGTTTGTTTCTATGTGTTAGCCCTGCGATGACCTGGCGACTTGTCCAGGGTGTACCTTGCCTCTCGCCCATAGTCAGCTGGGATAGGCTCCAGCTTACCTGCAGCCCTGCACAGGATAAGCAGCTACAGATAATGGATGGATGGATGGATGGAAGTTATTACAATACATCTTACATATAAAACCATTTTAAATAAAACACTTAAAGCAAACTTAAAAAATACAGGTGCACACAAGAAAAAGTACATGTTCTGCTGAACAGTAAGTGCTTAAAAGTTGGCACAGCTGCACTGCAAAAAATTGAAAACTGATTTGAGGAGAGAAATCATGAGTGAAATTATGTTGCTGCACAGACAGATATTTTTACTTGATAAGACATCTTGGAATAAATTGCTTGCAATCTAGAACTCGGTTTAATAATCTCAAGGTTCGAATTATCATTTTGTCTCTAAGGGGGTCTCTATCTTAAAATAAATAAATAAATAAATAAATAAATGCACAGGTAGCCATATTATATATATATATATATATATATATATATATATATATATATATATATATATAAACTAAAGTTTTGCCATGCACAAAAATCGCTGCCCCTCTTGATCCAGTCCAGTGTATATATATATATATATATATATATATATATATATATATATATATACACACTGGACTGGATCAAGAGGGGCAGCAATTTTTGCGCAGGGCAAAACTTTAGGACACACACATACACAGCAGACAGAGAGATTGTAGAATTGAAAATTAAACGAGACTTACCTGTAAGTTGAAGTTCAATGATAATTCTACCAAATCTGCAGTGGTACTGAGGGTTAACATGAGATGCACATGCGCGCCGCCGTGAGTCAGTCTTCAAAGGTTGTGGACATAATAGTTAGGAATAAATAGGGTTGGGTGAATTAAGAGAGGGCATGTTAACCACTGCGGATTTGGTAGAATTATCATCGAACTTCAACTTACAGGTAAGTCTCGTTTAATTTTCAATTCTACTAAATCGCAGTGACGTACTTCCGGTTAACATGAGATTTTAAAGCACAATTATGGACACAACCATCCTTGCAAGAAAACAATTTTTTAATTCCAGGACAGCATTTTGGAAAGCACCATTTGTTACAACAGGTTTGTCATAGAATTTACAGAACGTTCACTCTGCAGACCAGCCTACATGTTTCAAAATAGTATCTACTGGAACCGTTTGACTAGCTTTACTTACGCTAGCGGAACGAGTGCTGTGCGCCTTAAAGTTAGCAGTGTTTATGCCACTTAAGTCAAGAAGTGTTTTAATCCATCGACCTACTGTGCTGGTTCCAACTGGTGAAAAATGCTTAACATACGAAAGCAACAGTTTTGTGTGTCCAGGCTGACGATGTAACAAAGTTCACTGAAGATAATGTTCTAGTGTCGTATAAACACACAATTCCTGTTCCTGGTATTTTATTACCTAGAAGGAATCAAACGTATTTCCTGGTCTACTCTGCTTCATGTGTTCCGTTAGTTGGAATAAATAATAATTCTGTTTTCTTCATGCATTCAATATCCAAATGAACTAAAGTTTGACATCTCTGTCCTGAGGTAAGGGCAAGAAGGCCCACTAACTTTAACGTAAGTTCTTTTAATGAAATCTAAAGTTTTGCCAAAGGGTATAATAACTTCATATAATCTAACCCAATGTCAACATCCCATGTTTCAGAGTACCTGGGTAAAGGTTTTCGACAATTGAAAACACCCCTGAAATAACGAACAATAAATGGATGATTGGCCACAGTATAACGAGTTCCAGATAAGGGTGTGCCCATTAAATAATTAGATAAAGCTGAACGCGCTGTGTTCATAGTGGAAAAGGCTAAGCCCTTCTTGTACAAATCGTGGAGAAACTCGAGCACAAACTTTCGGACACACACATACACAGCAGACAGAGAGTTTATAGAATGGATCTTTTTTATGATTGAAAGTATTGTTTTACATTTGTAGGCTATAGCTCGCATTCCACTTAGGATACATTGAGCTGAAATAGCTGTTTGAACTTATGTAGCCTATACAGACAGATCTAACCTCATTGTAGGCTAGTGTTCTGCATGAGTGTAGAATAAAATGTAATTCAGTTTGAACTGATGTAAGAACAGATCTAACCTAAGTGTAGTGTTGTGCATTTGTCTTAAAACTGAAATAACCTTCATGCGCTCTCCCGGACTGGATCAAGAGGGGGGAGGTTTTTGCGCACAGTAAAACTTTTGCACACGCACATACACAACAGACAGAGAGATTGTTGTATGGATCTTTAACATGGCGTATTTCAGAGACCCCCACAGATTACTGACTTTGTTGCTTTCATGGGAGCCATTGCTCACTCTATGGGAGCTCGGCTCCCTCTGGCTCCCACGTAATTCGAACAGTGACTACGTTTACATGCACATCCAAATCGAGCTGCTGTCGGTAATCGAGCTGAAGGTCCCAGCAGGGTGCCAGAGAAATCCAATCGTACATGCACATAACTGAAATCGGGCTATAGTGTGAGGTGCATTGTGCACCCGAGCCACAGGTGGCGCAACACGCCCCATCGTGTTTGTACACTTCCGGTTGTCGTCATGAAGAAGAGCTATTCAAGAGTGTAAACAAAGTTATCAGTTCCGTGTTCTCCATTGCGCGTTTTTCTCCCGTCCATGAATTTTAATATATTCAACTCCTTAAGCTGAATGAGCATGAAGTCTGTCTCCTCATTGCTCCAGAAGTGCACGTTTCTGCTTGCCTGTGGCAGTGGGGGCGTGGTCAAGCGCCGGTCTGTGACAGGAGGGCGGAGCCAGGGAAGGTGAGTGGCAGAATAACTACACCTGACGGTAATTAACCTGTTTGTGTGTCTTCCCAGTAACCGCTCCCTATTTAAGGAGGCAGAGGGAGAGCAGAGGGGAGAGCTCATCCCGGGACTAGAACACAGCGCGCGCACGTGTGTGGTTTTCTCTCAAGAATAAAAGTAGGCTGTTAAACTGAAAAGTCTGACAATAAAAAGCCTATTAGTACCAGAAGCTTTGTCCTGCCGTCCTCTGTGCTCCACCCACACTTCAGAGAGCTCTACATCGCCATTTTCTCTTCTTCGTTTGTTCCTTCTGACCTCTTATGCTACTGTTGTCATGCCGACCGAGGCTGTTGTGTTTCCCGCTTGTGGTCTCGTCACTCGTCACTTCCGGAAGTAGCTCGACAACTAGCTCGATAGGGTATACATGCACAAAATAGCTCGGCAGAAATCGCATAAACTAGGTCGTGTAGCTCGATTCCGAGAAATCAAGTTCGGTTCAATTTCAGCCGAATTAAGGTGTATACATGGCATTTTGAACTTCGATTTCAGTCGAGCAACGGCAGAAATTCGATTCTCTCTATGTGCATGTAAACGTAATGAATGAATAATCTCAGAATTTGTGTCTTGTTGTCACGCTCCGCCCCGGACATCCGCTCCTGAGCTTGCGGATGCTTGACGTCAGCTCCGATCCTGATCCGGGACAGGAATTCCATCCTGCCTGCTTCCCCGTTCAACGAGCGCTCACCTGCATTCACTTCCTGATTAGCACCACTGCCTTTTTAAACGCCATTCTCAGCCGCAGGCAGACAGCGTCAGAACGTCTTGTATGCAGACTGTAGGTGGTTTTTTTTTTTTTGGCTTTGCTGCTGCTTCGAGAGGGTTTCAAGTCAAGTTTCACGGTTTCTTTTTATACCTGGACTATTTTCGTTATTGGTTCTTAATCAAATTTTGTTTACATTTTTGCCACGCCTTTTTCTGGATTAAACCTACTACGCTTCTTGGATTACTGTCTGTGTGCGTGTTCTGCTTTTGGGTCCTAATTCACCACACCTCCAGCAACTCTAACACTTGTATTCTTCTTATACTAGGGTTAGGGTTAAACATCTTAGCATAATTCTTATGCTAGATCGCTTCAACTATTTAAGATATTTTCACTTGCTAAGCTGTCATTTTTTTTTTTTGCAGTGTGCTAGATTGTGATTTTGCAGGTGGCATCTCTCTCTCTCTCACACACACACACACAACAGGCAAGTAAATGGCATTCAAAGAAGTGTGCAATACTTGAAATCTATCTATAAACAAACATAATAATCCCATAAAAACACTGCATTGAGAACACTCATTCAACCAATCAAAAGGCATGTCATTCAACCAGCACTGAACATTGGGACAGATATGCTGAACAATAAACAAATGATAGTGCCAACATTACAGCTGATGATTCCACTATTAATGGAAATATCTCATTTAAAATCTACAATTTAAAATTTACGTTTCCTTGTTCTCTACCTTAAAACCCTTGAGTTACAGGTCAATCCTGAGATTGAGATGCTGACCTCATGTCTGTGAAGATTCTCAATCATCCAGGTCATAGTAAACTGTGGGTGGTAGAAAAGGGCAACTGGACTTGCTTGAAGATTCTTGAAAACGTTTCACCTCTTGTCCAAAAGGCTTCCTCAGTTCTGTCTGACTAATAGGGAGTATCAGATATTTATCCTCTCCTGGCTCAGAATCAGAAATTCTGGTCATCAGAATTCTGATTCTGAGCCAGGAGAGGATAAATATCTGATACTCCCTATTAGTCAGACAGAACTGAGGAAGCCTTTTGGACAAGAGGTGAAACGTTTTCAAGAATCTTCAAGCAAGTCCAGTTGCCCTTTTCTACCACCCACAGCTGACCTCATCTGCTCCTCAGACCAGCCTGATCCATCCTGATGCCTTATGTCTGGCTGGAGTCTCATCACATTGCTCCTGGAGGACAGCCCCATAGGGCCAGTCAAAAGTTGCACATGGAAGATGGCTCTGGACACTTACAGTAATGCTTTTATGGCTGAGGACTACAGTTGACATGAACAGTTTTGCACTCAAGTTTCCATCAATGAACAGTTTATAACATCAACAAAACAGACTTCATGTTAATGTTATCAAGCTATCTGTTATCACCCAAATGAGGAGTTCCTTTTTGAGTCTGGTTCCTCTCAAGGTTTCTTCATGTCATCTGAGGGAGTTTTCCCTTGCCACCCTCACCACAGGCTCTCTCACTGGGGATAGACGAGGCAGTAGTTAAATTAGCTTTTGTAAGGAAGGGGAGCCCTTATTCACTCACAGTGGTCAATATCTCTCAAAACATTATTTATTGCACCATCGGTTTAATACATATTTTATCAACTTATGGCCTACTTATATCTCATCAATGCACTATTGGTAACATTAAGCCTACGTTTCACCATCAGTCTACACTGTAATTTGTAAACCTTATTCACAATATACACCATCAATTCACAGATTAGCAATAGTTATTTACATCTAATCAATCTACACTATTATTTGCATTACTTATTTACATCTCACACCATCAATTCACACATTAACAATAGTTCTTTACATCTCACACCTGTCCATGGGAATAGCCAACAGACATCCCAACCTGGCTGCAGAAACTCATTTCACGTCTGCAAAAATAGCCTACTACACGGGACTGATGCTCACACACTCCCTCGCTCCCCCTATCTCACCGTCACTCACTCATGCTGCCTCTGCCACTTGTTCTGACGGCTCCACCCACTCGCAAGTGAAATTTGCGAATGGGAGACGGTGAGAGCAAGAGTGTGATCAGTCCCGTGTAGTATTTTTGCAGACATATACCTTAACAGACGACCTCTATCTCTCTTATCATCAAATCATTTCGTCTTTAAAATGATAGCTTCTTTAGCGCGAATGAAAAAAAATGACTTACGGGAAATTTTATATCACTCATGGGCGTGCGAGGGCCACTATCTAAATACGGGAGACTCCCAGAGCGTCCGGGAGACTAGGGATGTCTGAATCGTTTAATTTTGTTATTTAGTCTAGTCTTAGTACCCTACAGCAACCTCATAAGTTTGGCCGACCAAAGCAACATTGGATTGGGAGTGGAGCGCGCGAGCCAATGGAAAAGTCCAGGCTGCCAGTTCTCACTGTCACCAGGGAGGTTTGCTAACGTTCCATGCGCAAAGATAGGTTAGCGGGCATCCATTAAATTAACTAACTCAATTTTCTGATATTTACCTAAAAGCTAAAAACACAGAAAACAGCTACAACTTAGTAAATGAAGATAAAATATGACAGAACTACAGACAAAAAGATCTGAACTTCAGCAAATGGAGGCGTGAATTTTTCGACTAACATTCTATGTCAGTGTTAGCTAACGTTACGTATGTCATCTGCTGCACTAGTATATTTTGCCTGAGAAAGTTTCTCAACTTAACACAAAATAAACAAAAGAACCATGACTTACCTCTGTCTACTTTGCTAAGGCATCGTGTTTAGCAGATAGTTACAACTTCATACGACATAAAACCTCATAAAATATAAAGTATGACGGACTGATAGAAAACAGTGGCGCCAATTTCTCGAGCTGAAGTCCATTAACGTTAACATTAAACGTATGATGATGCTGTGATGTCATGCATTCTTGCAGCGCATGTGCATTCAATGATAATTCCAATGAATTTTTTTTTTAAATTGATGGGTGTAATTCACTTTAGCTTATTTTTTTGTTGTCTAAATCATTATTGACAAACTCTCATATTGATTGTTGAAGGAAGCAAGTAGACATTTAGTTCAGGATTCCTTGTCAAACTTTACTTGAGAACTTCCGGAGCAATGTAACAATACAGACAATCTGAATCAGACTCCTTGTTACAGGGGAGCCCCTAGTAGCCATATGTGTGCGCAGTACCTATAATGTATTCAGTGTAATTCCATTACTTATGACCTGCTAGGCTATAACACAGGCAAACATTCTACATCCCCCCTTTCTTAGTTTACTGCTACGAGGAAAGAAAATAATAATACGTTAACATGTTCTATAGCATATGCATTAAATAAGGATGCCATTATCACCTGAAGCTTAAATCAAAACCTAAGCCGAATCACAGGTAAACAGTTTGACATAGCATTTTAAAATTCAATACTCAAAACTGTCAGACAACTTGGAAACAATTTTTTTTTCAAACAGTCCAACAACCTAGTGCCTACTGATTGTATTTAGGGTTTGGCTTGGAAACCCTCCCAGAGCGTGTAATGTATGTATTACTCATTGGGCCATGGGGAGACTGAATGGGGCCCTGGCTAAAGTTTTGTGTGTGAGTGAGGGTTTGTTCTTCTGTATGTTTTGCAAGTCTCTGTGTGTGATGTTCAGAGAAGGACGTTGATGACTGGACTGCAGGAGTGGAGTCATGAAGCTCTCTCTGTTGCGGTGGTGGTTCAGAGACTGGAATAATATGTCTGCGGTTCCGTCTGTACTCTCCTCCATCTGACTGGATGATGTACGATCTGGGTTCCTTACAGACTTCTTTGATGGTCCCTAAGCAGTCATGTCCATGGGGGGTTTGCATCCTCACAACCTCACCTTGGTGCAAGGGCCAAAGGGGTCTGCTAGACTTGTCGTAGCATTGCTTTTGCGAGTGGCGTTTATGAACTAAGCCTTCTTTGACAAGTGTGTTGATTTTGGGATCAGCAGTTTCTTGCTCATGGGTAAGGTGGTTTGTGTTTGTCTCGACATCAGTCTTTCAGCTGGAGAGCCAAGTGTTTGATCACATGGCACATTGCGAAGGTGAAGCAAGTCGAGGAATACATCTGTCCCATCTCTTCTTGACTTTTCCATCAGCTGCTTTGCACTATGGACAGCACGTTCAGCTAGCCCATTGGCTTGTGGGTATTCTGGACTACTTGTTACATGAACAAAGTCCCAAGCTGAGGCAAAGTCTGCGTAGCGCTGGCTGGTGAACTGCGTGCTGTTGTCTGAGATGACCTTGTGCGGGCTGCCATGAACAGAGAAGTGCCTTTTTAGTTTTGTGATGACAGTGTTGGCAGTTAAATCACGCAGCAGATCAATCTCAAACTAGAGGTCTGCACAGGCCGGATTTTTCAGTCCCGCTCCCGCCCGCGCCCGCATTGTGCAGTCCCGCTCCCGCCCGCTCCCGCAAAGAATTATGATTTTCAGTCCCGCCCGCGCCTGCCATATTTTGTCCCGCTCCCGCCCGCAAATCCCGCATGATGCAGACGTTCGCGTTATTTCTCACGCAAGTTCTTGTCTTGACACAGCGTGATGGTGCCCCACCCCCTACTTTGAGTGGATAATTATTCATAGGAGACGCTCTCCCGTGGTGCATCTCCTATGAATAATTAGTGTGAAAGGAGAGATGGATCGCATTCTTGAACTTATTCTTTTAGTTATATTTCTTTTCAGTTGTTTTTAGCAGCAGAAGGAGACAAACGTTTCGGCTGTTGCCTTCGTCAGTGTCTCTAATAATAATAATAAACAATAAAAAAAGACAGACGAGCACGTAATTCCAAGTGGAAATTTGGTATATTTATTGTTCAGCCATACAAAACATTAGGCTAACCCAGTTTACATTTGTAAAGCATTTCTAACTAGAATATCCTATAGAATACCCTATAAGCATAGCATATATAAATGTTATAACAAAACAGTCCTAGCCTACAACAACAAAAAAATCGACAGTATAGGCTACTGTAGCCATTATAGGGCTATGGTTGCACATTTCTAAAACTATTTGGGCTTGAGCCTCCGTGCAAGTGTTAAACTCAATATAACATAGCTGACTTTGTTTGAATATGAATAAGAAAAACGAGAAAATCAAACGCAGGTAAACGAAACAACTAAGCCTATTGCTTAGGATATCGGGTTCTTTGAACAGCTATGGAGAAACAGCAAATTGTTCACTGTTGAGGGCTTCAACATACTGCACCTTTCCTCCAGTATGCGACCACATATGCTGAACACGCGCTCGGATGGTGCGCTGGAACCTGGAATGGCCAGTACATGCCGTGCCGAGATCTCAAACGGAAGAGGAAAGGAATCGGAAACGTACGAGAGATATTTATCCTCTCCTGGATCAGAATCAGAATCAGAATTCTGATGACCAGCTCATCTAAGGTGTCATTGAGGCATCATGTTAGTGTGGGTCACTGGAGGCTGGGTGTGAACGGCGAGTCATTAGAGTAATCAAAGGATTGCCTGTTAGGGTGATCAATGGCAATCTGACTCTCTCTGCAAATTTAGGCATCTTAAAATGTTTTTATTAATGTCAAATAAAATATCCAGCACAAATTATATATGATAGACATAAATTAACAATTTATAAATTTTATTTTAAACACGTTTTTAGTTAGCGGGACTGCAGCTTATCACCGCTCCCGCCCGCGCCCGCAATGAGCTTTCAAAATTTGTCCCGCGCCGCACTGCTTTGCGGCGGGTCCAGCGGGAGTGCAGGGCTCTATCTCAAACCAACCTGAGTAGGAATCAACTATGACAAGATAATGTTGGCCATTCCACTCAAGGATGTCCATTGCCACGGTTGACCAGGGTAGGTCAGGCACTGGATGTAGCTTCAGTGGCTCTTTCTGTTGGTGGGATCTCATACTGTTGCACATGGGACAGGCAGCTGTTTCCTTTTCGATGTCGTCGGTGATGGTGGGCCAGAACACAATGCCACGTGCTCTGCGTTTAGTGGCTTCTGTGCCTGGGTGCCCTCCGTGGAGAATGGTGATATAGTCCTTTTGCAGTGACTTGGGAATTACTATCTTTGGACCCTTCATGACAACCCCATCCGACTGCCAGTTCATCCTTGTAGGGAAAATACTGACGAATCTCTGGTGGTAGCTGTGTTTGTTTGAGGGGCCAGTCCTTGGATATGACATTACTGAGCTTCTGCAGGACTGGGTCTGAAGCAGTATGTTCCATCAGTTCTGTCAATCTGGAGGAAGAAATGTGTTGAATTGACATAATCTCATAGCCACTTGTCTTGTCAGTGTGCTGCTCTGTTGTTCCGGGAGCGCATGACAGAGTATCAGCAATGTACATTTGTGAGCCTTTTTTGTACAAGATTTTGAAGTTGTACTTCTGCAACCTCAGCATCATACGTTGCAGTATGGCTGGAGCTGAGTGTATGGGCTTGTTAAGGATCATGACTAGTGGCTGATGATCAGTCTCGATCTGGATTTTTTTTCCATAGATGTAATCATTCTACCAAATCCCGGTGACGTCACTTCCGGCTAACATGAGATGTGCCGCCGTGGATACTCAGTACACATCGCTTAGCCGTGGAGTTCGGATCTCTTCTAATCCTTCGGAGCTGTGGAGGCGATTTTCGGCAATAAATCCCCTTGATCTTTAGGTAAGAAGCATAATCTGCTTTATCTATCTCTTCGTGTTTCGTTCTAGTTTTTTTGCGGGATTTTGACTTCGCTTAAAGTGATATTTTAGTGCAATCTACGTCCAAGCAAATCTGATTGTTGTAAGTCGAGTGCTTCATGCCTCACTTACACCACCAAAACATATGTAATGTAGGTGGTTATTGGGGAAAGAAAGTTATAGTTTCCCTTTCGACAAAAAATTTCAACATTTAAGGGAAAGAAAGTTGTAGTTTCCCGAGTTGAAATGGACCATGTGGTAACGGCTGCTGATAAAAACTAATGGTTACTCCCTAATCGTTTATCTCCAGTAGTTTGGAGCCATGGCTGACAATACTAATGGTTCACCCCCTCCATCTTGGAAAGATGAGTTGCTGGGAATGTTCACTACATTCAAACAGGATATCACTGATCAGATCCATGAGCAGCATGGACCTGTTGATGACCCAAATACTGAAGACAGCCAGTCTTCAGATGAAAGTGCCAAGGGTACACAAGAAGTGAACAAATTTATCGATGATTATGTGGGGAATGCCACTTCTGGTTTCGAGAACCTCATGGAAGAATTCTCTACATCAGATAAGACTGGGCCAGCAGTTGATTCCAAATTAGCTACCATGGTGGAAGAGCTGGTAAGAGGACAGCTACCCAAGTCAAAACTCGAAGATTTGATGGTCAAATATCCACGACCAGAAAATTGCAAATTGCTGGTCGTGCCCAAGGTCAATAGAGCTGTTTGGAATCAGTTAAACCAGAATACCAAAGCCAGAGATAGGGCTTTTCAAAAGTCTCAGCAGTACTTTATTACCGCCATGTATGCCACGATGACTGCCTGCAAGAAGGCAACAGGAGAGATGAAGTCCATTCTTGCACACTCTTTGGTCCTTGCCCTGGCAGGTAATCGGGAACTGAACCTTCGTTGGCGAGAATCCTTAAGACCTGAACTGAACTCTCAGTTTGCTTCCCTTTGCAATTCTGCCACACCAATTACAGATCAGTTGTTTGGGGATGACATTTGTAGGTATCATGCCGCCATCTTGTGTCAGAACTACAACTCCCAGGCAACTTCCATGTTGACTACGTCACACCTGGGCGGGATCACGTACACATTCCTCAGGTTTCAACAAAAGGACTTGGAACACAGCCATCTTGGCTCTTTCGCGTCGGACTCTAACCAAGACTGACCTAAAAAGAGAACTCATCATCAGACGTCTAAACAGCGCGTTTCCTTCTTTAATCTGCTCCTGATCAAAGTAGATATTGGAAACACGCGATCATCAACTCAAGCGAGTTATTAACCGGTTTACAAGTATTACTTGTCTTTTAACGCGTACACGGCTGCGAGCAAAGGCAGTTTTCTCAAGAGCTCTTCTCTTTTCTTTCTTTTAAATCCGTGCACCGTGTTGAACAAAGACTTTGTCTTATCAACTACGAAGATCACCAAAGAAAGCTTCAGAATCTCCCTCTCCCTCACCAAAGACTTCTGACCTCAGGAAGTGCGCGCAACTTCCTCGAGCTTCCAACTTCAGACAGAAGACAAACTTCCTCTGCAGTAAGAAAGGCATTGGGCAAATAGAAGTTTAAGTCTTAGGAATTAGTAAGAAGTGAAGTTGTATGAAGTTAAACGAAGTGTATACACTGAATCTTGGTTCTCTATCATTTGTTTGTTGATTTAAAAATTGGTTAATCCATAAGTTGCATGCTCTCTCTCTCTCTCCTTTTAACATCCTAAATTCATTACTCACTCATATCCTGATCTCATTAAGATTTCAGTAACTCGGGTAATACTAGGAAGTTAAGAGAGTTGGCTGGCTGGAAAAGTTTCCCTTCCACTGGGCCTCACACGTGTTTTAGATAGCAAAGCAGAGCCAGCTCCTTTGTTCTCCAAGGAGCAGATGTGGGCCCTGCCTCCACACACTAAGTTTTGAACACGTGGTCCTGTATCTCAGTATTAGATAAACATCATAAGTCCTGAGTTTAATTCAACCTTGATAGTAATTCTCCTGTTTACATTTAAAGCCATATAAACTACAGATGACTGTTTGAATGTTTAATTTTAATTAAAGCCTTCAGCTTTTACACACTAGGCCTGGAAGCACATGGCTAGTTAGAAATTCTTTTGTTCAGTTAGCTCACAAGCTAAAACTGCTTATACACACACGTGCTCACTAAACTTTGAGGATTCCCCTCCTCCAAGATTGCAGATAGCACGTCCTGGTACGGACACATTCCAACTTCGAGAGAGAGCCAAGGTCTCTCTCTCTCTTTTCTCACACACACACACACACACACACACACACACACACACACACACACACACACACACACACACACTCTGTTTACAGAAGATTTCAATTCTGCTGCTATTAGATTGTTCAAATTTTTCCTTTTCTTTTTATTAAATTTTTTATTATCTTTTTTATAATAAACTCCATTATTATTAAAACGGTCATTGTTTGTTTACAATACTTTGAAGTCGCCCACATTGTCAAAGAACTCAGGTGTATGAATAATTAATTAGATGCAGTTTGGTAAGTGATAAATTTGAATTATCAAATTTTAAACGATTCTTCAATTGATTCTTTAAATGATTCATTTGATTCACTAAATGATTCACTTGATTCACTAAATGATTCATTGTGTTGTGGGAGTGTGTGTCTGTATGGTTGTGTCTGTGTATGGTGTGTGTGTGTGATGGGTGTGTGGTGTGTGTGTCTATGGTGTGTGCATATTTGTGTGTGTGTGTCTGTGGGGTGGGTGTGTTTTGGGTGTAGGGTGTGTGTGTATGGCTGTGTGTGTCTGTGGTGTATGGGTGTGTGTGTCTGTGGTGTGTGTGAGGGGGGTGTATCAGGGTGTATGGGTGTGGTGTGTGTGTGCGTTTCTGGTGTGTGTCTGTCGTGTGTGTCTGTGCATGGTGTGTGTGTCTGTGGGGTGTGTGGTGGTGGTGGTGTGTGTGTATCGGTGTGTGTGTGTGGGGGGTATGGGTGTGTGGTGTGTGTATGGGTGTGTGTAGATAGATTAGATTAGATAAAACTTTATTGATCCCTTTGGGTGGGTTCCCTCAGGGAAATTAAGATTCCAGCAGCATCATTACAGATAAACAGAGAAAAAAAATAGAGAAAACTTCTAGATAAATTAAAATAAATTAAGTATTTACATATACAAATATATAAAAAGAATAAGAGAGGGGAAGAGAGGAAGGGGGAAGGTGGGGAGAAGGGGGGGGCCGTAGGAGAGATATTGCACTTTATATTGCACATTGTCCGGTATTGTTTATTGTTAGGCTAGACTACTACTGCTCCTTCCCGTCCTCTGTCCTCCTGTTACCTCCCCCCCCCCCCCGAGAGGAGTTGTACAGTCTGATGGCGTGAGGGACAAAGGAGTTTTTGAGTCTGTTCGTCCTGCACTTGGGAAGGAGCATTCTGTCACTGAACAGGCTCCTCTGGTTGCTGATGACGGTGTGCAGAAGGTGACTGGCATCATCCATGATGTTCAATAGAAGACCTCTGCCACCGTCACCAGAGAGTCCAGCTTCATGCCGACCACAGAGCCGGCCCGCCTGATCAGTTTATCCAGCCTGGATGTGTCCTTCTTGGATGTGCTGCCCCCAGCACACCACGGTGTAAACACCACTGGCACACCACTTGTGTGTGTTGTGTGTGTGTGTCTGTGCGTGTCTCTGTGGTATATGGGTGTGTGTGTGCGTGTGTGTTTGTGGTGTGGTGCGCGCGTTTGTGTGTGGTGGGTTGTGTGTGTTGTGGGTGGTGTGTCTGGTGTCTGTGTGTCTGGTGTCCGTGTGTGTGTGTGTGTCTGCATCTGTGTGTGATGGGTGTGTGTCCATGAGGCGGGTGTGTGTCTGTGGGGCATGTGTCGGGTGTGTTGTGTGTGTGTGCCGTGTGATCGGTGTGTGTGTGTGTCTGGTGTGTATGATGGGTCTGTGGTGTGTGTGTGGTTTGTGTGAAGGGTGTGTGTGTGTCTTTGTCTGTGGTGTGTCTGTGTGTGGTTGTGGGATGGGTGTGTGTGATGGTTGTGTGGTGTGAGTGTGTCTGGGTGGTGTGTGTGTGTGTGTGTGTCTGTGGGGCGTGTGGTGTGTGTGTGGTGTGTGATCGGGTTGTGTGGTGTGTTTTTGTGGGGAAGGTGTCTGTGTGTGGGGGGGTGATGGGTTTGTGTAATGGGTGTGTGTGGTGTGATCTGTGTGATGGGTGTGTGGTGTGTGTGTCTGTGTGTTGTGTGTGTCTCTGTGTGTGGTTGTGTGGGGTGTTTTGTGTGGTGTGGGGTGTGTGTGGGTCGTGTGGTGTGTGTGTGGTGTGTGATCGGGTTGTGTGGTGTGTTTCTGTGGGGGAAGTATCTGTGTGTGTGGGGTGGGGTGTGGTGTGTGTGATGGGTTTGTGTAATGGGTGTGTGTGGTGTGATCTGTGTGTTGTGTGTGTGTCTCTGTGTGGGGGGTGTTTTGTGTGGTGTGTGCGCGTGTGTGTGAGTGGGTGTGTGTGTCCTGTGTGTGTGTCTGTCTGTGGTGTGGTGCGTGGTTGTGTATGGGTGTGTGTGTCTGTGGTGTATGTGTGTCTGTGGTGTTTGTGATGGGGTGTGTGTGATGGGGTGTGTGTGTCTGTGGTGTTTGTGATGGGGTGTGTGTGCCTCTGTGAAGGGTGTGTGTGATGTGTGTGTTGGTGTGTGTCTGTGTGTGGTGTGTGTCTGTCTGTGGTGTGTGTGTCTGGTGTATGTGATGGGTGTGGGGTGTCTGTCTGTCTGTCTGTCTGTCTGTCTGTCTGTCTGGGTGTGTGTCTCTGTGTGTGGTGTGTGTGTGCTGTGTGATTGTGTATGGGTGTGTGTGTGTGTGTGTGGTGTATGAATGTGTATGGGTGTGGTGTGTGTGTCTCAAATCAAGTCAAGTCATTTGTATAGCGCTTTTAACAATAAACATTGTCGCAAAGCAGCTTTACAGAATTTGAACGACTTAAAACATGAGCTAATTTTATCCCTAATCTAATCCCCAATGAGCAAGCCTGTGGCGATGGTGGCAAGGAAAAACTCCCTCAGATGACATGAGGAAGAAACCTTGAGTAACCAGACTCAAAAGGGAACCCATCCTCATTTGGGCAACAACAGACAACATGACTATAACATTAACAGTTTTAACATGAAGTCAGTTTCGTTGATGTTAACTCTTCATTGATGGAAACTTGAATGCAAAACTATTCATGACAACTGCAGTCCTAAAGTTAGCAAGTCAACTGTAGTCCTCAGCCATAAAAGCATTACTGTAAGAGTCCAGAGCATGCTCCAGGTGTGACTTTCAACTGTCCACATGGAGCCATCCTCCACAGGAGTGATGCAATGAGACTCCAACCAGACACCAGGCACCAGGATGGATCAGGCAGGTCCGAGGAGCAGAAGAGGTCAGCATCTCGATCCCAGGACCGGAGGGGGGACAGGTTGTTAGGTATGGCCAATGTCACCTGAATAAGTAGGAACAGTCTACATATTGCACTGAATACAAGCAGGGACTCTGGCAAAACTAACTATGACAGCATAAAAGGGGAGAGCCAGAAGGTAACACAGGCATGAGGGAGCCCCGGGACATAAAGCAGCCAGCCACTACACCGTCAATAAACTCGAGTGAGCAAGCAAGTGGGGGACTGACAGCATCCATACATTCCAGTTTATCAAAACATTCTATGAGGACCCTCCAGATCTAGGCTGAAAACATATATATCTGTTTAGTCAAGCCTTTTGTTAATGGTGTTTATGAGGTAAAGGAGTACCTTTACCTCATAAACACCATTAACAAAAGGCTTGACTAAACAGATATATATGTTTTCAGCCTAGACTTAAGCGCTGAGACTAGTGTTGCTTTCGTCAACGAAAATTTTGACTAAATATTGTCGTCAACAAACCTTTATCATGTGACAAAAACGAGACGAGACTAGACGTAAATGTTGGTCTTGTGACAATAACTATAATTAAATATATAATGCAATATAGATGACGAATAAAAACGAGACGAAATGTGGCTTAAGAAATAAAAACGTTGCTAAAATGTCTCTTAGTTTTTGTTGACAAAAATGAAATGAGACGTTATTTCATCTCTTTTAGGCGGGTTATTATTTTTTGCTGTAGGCGTGCTTGTGTAGTTAGGGACTGCAGACACAGGTTTACTCATCCCCCTCGCGGCATTATTTAAAACTATGCAGAGATGGCCATCCAGCCGGGGATCTTTGGACGAAAGAGAAGACATTTGGGCAAACTTTCTGTACAATGAAGTGGAGAACAAGACCGAATGTGTGGTAGACAAAGATGGGCAGAAATGCGGTCACAAAATCGCTGGAAAAAACACTACGAATTTAAAAAGGCATCTAAAAGCATTCCACAATGAAATTCAGGTAAGCCACAAACACGTTACTCTCTAAACTGTTTAAGAAAGTGTAGCCTATGCTTGTTTGTTTGTATGTTTCACAAGAATCCGTTATTTTCTTCGGGATGAATAAATGTCTACCCTAAAGGTTAATGTAAGGTGTTGGCTAAATTTAGACATTAGCTTTACAAGTTAACACACTGCCTGTTTGCTACTCGTCTAAGGTAGGCTGTAGCTTGCTAATGCCTCTATCTACAACTTGATAGTCTCCCCTTTATCCACTATCTTATCAGAATCACATTTCTTAGATGCCTGAGTGTCCATGCGTATTCAATATTATTTCTCCAAAACGAAATATATCTAGCTCCACGACGTAATGTAACTCAGGCAACGTGTTAACTTGTTCGCGTTACGTCGTGGGCTAGAGACGTGGGGCGCTTTGGAGAAATAATATTACTTATGCATGGATACTTAGCGATCTTTGCAAAAATCCTGTCTGATAACATGGCGTTGGTGGATAAATGCTCAAACTTTGAAGGTACGAAGCGTTTGGTATGAAGGCAGTCGATGGTTAGCAAACAGAGAACAGGTCGTTTGTAATATTCGTGATCTTGAATGCTTTCATTACGACCGAGCTACTGGTTTTAGGGATGTGTTTGAGGCTCTGCATCTCGTGGCCTTGTATTTTTTAAAAATGTTAATAGCCTACTTAAAAAAATCTCCGTACACGTGTACAAGGATAGGCAGTGGTTTTTTTCTTTCTTTTTGCTGTGTTTAATCATGCAAGTCAATCAGGGGCGCCGCTAAGGGGGGGGTAAAGTTAGGACGATTCTAAGGGCCTGGCACTGACAGGGGGGCCTGTGAGGGATATTAATATTATTTTAATAGTATTGCCTTGTGTAAATTTTTGAAATAAAATATTTCATTTCATCTGTTAAAATATGCAAATTATACATGGTTATGATTTGCTATAACATTTTCTTGAATTATTTATGATATTGTCATTTCACCCCTCCACCCTTTTTACTAATGGTACACTCTGATTCTGGGAGCGGGACACGTGAAATGTGTAGCTCCCTGTGTGCACAGCACCGCTATTAGCGCAGCTGGCAGTTTTTCTATGTGCGCAACAGAGGTGAACATTCTAGAAGTTGCTAAGCAGGAGCAGGTGTGATGAATTATGAAGTCCGGATATCACACTGTGTGAAAAAAAATCACCTTTTTTCATAGGTATCTTTATTGTATAATTAAGTCTAGATGTTTTGCCATTGTTCATGTGTGGATTTGTTGATATTAAGTATTTAACTTTAATATTAAATTAGCTGTGGTCAGAGATATCATTGCTATTGTTCATGTGTGGATTTATTGATACTGTTGCTAAGTATTTAACTTGAATATTTGAACATTTGCTGTGTTTTCTAATAAATGTGTGATGCCTAAAAGAAATCAAAAACACTTAGTGGATTTCTTGCAGTGCACTCTGTAATTGTATCAAAAAACTAGTGTAGTTATTCATCAAGGCATACATTTGATCACATACAATGTCAATAAATAGAGGAAACAAAGGAATACATTTTGTAATCCTGATTATTGATGATGTTTGCTGGAGGGCTCTGGAGTATCCATAATGTGCATACAGAATGTTATAAATCCATACCGATACAGTGATGCATGCAATTTCTCTCAACACAAACATTTGGATTGAATGAACTCCATAAGCTACTGAGTGGCCTAATAATAGTTGCTCATAAAAGAAAAAAATATATCTTCCATATATATCATGGAATTTTCATTTTAAGGCAACAGTCTATTCAGTCTAATTCTGACAGTTCTGCATTTAAAATGTTCATATACCAAATAATTGTATCATCTAAACTTGATAGGTAGCTGATCACATGCATAATAAAGTAGAAGTGCCAGCCAAAAACAGACTTCAAATTCAGTTGCTTGAGCTTGAAAATTTTACCGGGGGGGTCCCTAAATTGTAATCTTTCATAAGGCCCAAGATTTCTAGCGGCGCCCCTGAAGTCAATAACAAGCCTAAAAACGGAACAGGCAAGAAAAAAAACTTGCTCTTGTGTAGCCTATTCTGTTTCACTTCTTTTAAGAGTAAAATTGAAACAGATCTGTACTACTATTTAGGTGATCAACCCATGGTCAGTGTGGAGTTAAATTAAATATGTCAAATTCTAGAACTAATTACGTTTTGTGGAAAGGATGTTGGTAAATGATTAAGAGCACTATGCATATTTTGAATGTCATGCCTTATGGTCTTGTCATGCCTATTTTTTTTTCTAAAACAATCATAGCTAAAAATAAACATAGCCAAATCACAACCAATAGTTAGTCATTGAGGGGAATGTCAAATAGTAATGATTTATGCCACTTAGTACAACAGATTTTCCAGGGGCTTGCCTCTGTCCTGACATTGTATCTATTCCTGTGCTAGATTCCAGAAAGGACATCAATGAAACATGTCCAGCCCAAGAAGATTGACAAACCAACTAGTGCTGAAGATTTATTTGCCACAAGGAGATACAGCGACAACTCTCCAGAGCAACGTACCAAGGAAGAAGGGATAGCGCAGTGGATAGGCCGCACAGGACTCCCAGCACGAATTGTTGAAGATGAGGAGTTTGTCACTATGATGACAAAAATGGACAAAAAGTTCAAAGTGCCAAAATGACATAAAATTTTAAACTTGATCGAAAAAATGTACAAAGAAGAGAAAGACAAAATCAAACAAAACCTTGACACAGCACGCAGAATAACTATAGGGTTGGATATATGGACCAAAAAGGGACTTACCGCATCTTTTCTGGGAGTGAGCGCCTGTTACTTCAACCCTGAGAACAACAAAGCTGAACACAAACTCCTGAACCTGAAGGAGATGGTTCATCCTCACACCGCAGAGTCGATTAGTACACTTGTAGAGGAGTCAATGGAAGAGTGGGGGCTACCCAGAGAGAAGGTCCTCACAACAATCACTGACAATGGCAGCAACATGGTGGCTTCATTCCACACACATGCAGAAGTTGCCACAACTTCTGAAGAGGACTCAGATGCAGAGCCCGACAATGCCAGTGATGACAATGAGCAGCAAGAAGGGGAGGATTACAGGTCAGTATGTGTATGAAACCATTAATTCATTCAATATTTATGTAACTAGTCATATCTTTATTAATGAATAAAAACTAATGCTATAGAAAGTTGAAAGATTAAAAATAATGCTTTTCATTAAGTATTTGTGAAACTGGTCACGATTTAATACATATACATAAAAACTAAATAAAGTTCATACGACGTTAACTATTAGAACTACTGTATTCAGTTCAATAATGTAAGGGCTAAAATGTTTAAAAAGCTTTTTATATATATATATATTTCCATGTAGATATGATTATGGAGCCATAGAGAGGACCCCGTGTGTAGTTCACACGATTCAGCTGGTTGTGAACATGGTCCAGAAGGAACCCCCAATCCGAAGGCTGTTGGAGAAAGTGAGGCACTTGGTGAACAAGTTCAGGAAGTCCTCTGTCACCACAGAGCAACTGCTGCAGAAGTGTGCACTCGTTCTGATAAAAGATTGTCCCGCCAGGTGGTCAAGTTGCTTTGCTATGATTTCACGCTGCCTTGAAGTCAAGGAACATGTTTCAGCTGTGGCTGAGTCCATGGGCTGGGACAGCCTGCAGCCCAGTGAGTGGCAGAAAATTGGGATGCTGAGAGACCTTCTTCTTCCATTTGCAGAGCACACCAAGTCACTTGAAAGTGACACACAATCACTTTCCCTTGTTGTACCAGCACTCATGGATCTCAAAAACCACCTGTCAGAGTTCTTGCTTGATCATGGAAGAACCTACAAAGATGCTGCTACTCTGGCTCATAAGATGCTTTCTAGCATGGACAGGCGCTTTAGTGTGTTTCTTGACATAGCAGCTGACAACTTCTCACCACTTCCTGCTGTAGCTTGCCTTGTGGACCCTTGTGTAGCTGAAACCCTTCTGGAAAATGATGACAACGAAGTACAGAATCTTGTCAGAAAGGCAGAGGACTACATAGCTCATCTTGTGCCACAGAGACTGCAAGTCCAAGAAGAGCAGTTGACCGATGATGAGCAAGGTACCAATGAGAGTGCAGAGGCGCCAGGGGCAACCCCTGCAAAACGGCGGAGATTTAAGTTCTTCAGTGCCAGTCGTCCATCGAGGCCCAAGACAGCCAAGACAACAAATATTAGACAGGAGATTTTGAAATATAAAGAGGGACTGTCCGAGTTCCACTATGCTGCTGCCACTAGTGCTGAGGGTGAGGACTCTGGCATTGAGTATTGGTTAACTCAGTGTTCTACTTCATTTCCAACACTGAAACCTCTGGCCTTGGACCTCCTGGCGATGCCAGCCTCTCAGGCATTTACAGAGAGGGTCTTTAGTGTAACTGGTTACCTCTCTTGTGGCCGCAGGAACAGGGCTAGGGCCATTTTGGAAAGAAGTGCTTTCCTCAAAGTAAACAAGCCTAAGTAGTATAATTTCTGGCCTGAACAGACATGCAAGAAGCATGTGTGTACTGCAGTACATGCGCGCGCGCACACACCTCACAGTTTGACAAATGTGGGTTTTATTGCAAGAGACGCCCTATCTGTGCCATGCACCAGTTAAAAGAAAATCTTATGTCATAAATATAGCCATGGAGTAATGTATACTGGATAGTTTTTTTTTTCTTTTGTTGTTACTGCTGTTTGTATCAGGTAGTCTTTAAATAACACATCCAGGTGGTTACCGTTTGTGTTGATGCTGTTGAGACTGCTGGTTATTAGGTTCAGTCTGATCCATTTTGTCAACAAATGCTTCTTTACCATCCCATTTGATCTCCACAAGGCACAAAATGGTGTTAAATCGTTCAATAGTTTTTATGATACAAAGTCTTACATGCAGCACAAGTCACACACTTTTTTTTCCATTTTATTTTATTTGCACTTTTTTACTATGTCATTGTAGCCCAACCATTCAGGCACCTTTTTTTTTTTTTTTTTTTACATTTTCATGTGATATTTTATTTAAATGTGTGTGTACTTGGTGTGTTTCATTGGTAAATTAAATATGTTATACATTCAAATCAGAGTGTGTGCCATGTCTGGAATGAATGTACAGTACTTTTGAGTTTATATGGTGACAATAAGAACCTTTTTTACATTGTGAAATGGCTATGACTGAAAGGAAATGCTGGTTTTCTTTGTACTATTAGCTACTTGTACTATATTGACTAGATTAAATAGAATTGCATTACTAAAAAGGAACAAAAATACAATTTTCATTGACTGAAATTAGACTGAAATTAGACTAAAATGACATCAATTTTTGTTGACTAAAACTAAACAAAAATACTCATGGATAACTCGGACTAAAATAAGACTAAAATGCTCAGACTTTTTGTCAACTAAAACTTGACTAGACTAAAAAGGGTATGGACCACGGGCGATTGCTCTAAGACAACGAGGGAGGCTCAGCCTCCTCTAAAAATGACGAACATCGTGTAGGATGAATTGCGCTAGGCTTATGTTATAGCCGACCTTATAACATTGCTATTTCAGATCCAGAATCATAGAAATATATGTGCTCAACCCAACTACAGTGCGAAATCATTCCATTATAACTTTCCCCAGTTCGCCTAACGTGTGCGTGAGTTTTTCCCCCTCGTGACAGCGCGATGCAGCCCAGCCTCAGTGGATTGGGAGCTATGTGCTTGTCAATCTCAAAATGCAAGACGATTATTGGACAAATACTGCGAAAATGCCCGCCCACGGAGTCTCACGGACTCCCAGCCTCAATGGACTTCAACGGCATTTGGGAGCTCTGCGCTTTTCAATCTCAAAATGCAAGACGGTTATTGGACAAATACTGCGAAAATGCCCGCCCACGGACTCAGAGCCTCACATGGGAGGGACATGGCAGTTTCCGCGAGGAGACTGGTGATTGGTGAAAGCGGCCGGATATTTTCTTTGATTGACAGCTCGTTTCAACTATAGACAGGCAGCGGTACAGTGTTGCCAGATTGGGCGGTTTTAAGTGCTTTTTGGCGGGTTTTGAACATATTTTGGGATGGATAACGTCAGCAGTATCTGGCAACATCAGTTCAGTCCCATGCGGATTCGCAAGTGCTGTGGTGTATTGTAAGAGATCAGCTTACATTTCGATTTCATTCATTACATACGGTTTCTACCAGCTTTTTTAGTTTGTATATATTTTCATTGTAAATAAAGTATAAATATAGTGTTGTCAAGTTTGTTATCTTAGTTCCAGAAATTTCGTTTATTTGAGTGACTGAACTTGAACTTGAGGGGGCTAGTCAGCTAGCAAGAAAGCTGCGCACGGATGCCAAGCATTGCTGATTTAATTTTGGCGAAGCCATTTGCCAGTCTTCCTTTCGAGGAAAAAATTAAAATTAAAGAGGAGGGTAGACCAATGCCTCAAATTGACTTGGTGAAAAAGGTAGGGAATAATACTCGTTCCTTTCAGCTCTCCTGGTATGAGAAAGTGAATTGGCTAACAGCAAGTGACCCACATCAACAACAGTAAATAGGCTACTTTAGTAATATGTCATGGATGGACCAAAAATATAGAATCTATTTAAAATGTTTATGCTGAGTATATTATATTGGGGGCGGCACGGTGGTGTAGTGGTTAGCGCTGTCGCCTCACAGCAAGAAGGTCCTGGGTTCGAGCCCCGGGGCCGGCGAGGGCCTTTCTGTGTGGAGTTTGCATGTTCTCCCCGTGTCCGCGTGGGTTTCCTCCGGGTGCTCCGGTTTCCCCCACAGTCCAAAGACATGCAGGTTAGGTTGACTGGTGACTCTAAATTGACCGTAGGTGTGAATGGTTGTCTGTGTCTATGTGTCAGCCCTGTGATGACCTGGCGACTTGTCCAGGGTGTACCCCGCCTTTCGCCCGTAGTCAGCTGGGATAGGCTCCAGCTTGCCTGCGACCCTGTAGAAGGATAAAGCGGCTAGAGATAATGAGATGAGATATTATATTGGAATATATGTTTTTCTGGATATGAATTAAACACCGCTACAATTTGGAAAACATTTTTAAACAAAAACACAGCCGAGGTCAATTTTTAAACAACATGCCACAATTTTAAAATATAAAATATTAAAATATAACACCCCCCCCCCAACACCACCATCATGTATATTGGACAGTAGGCTAATGGGCCAAAAGAACCTGTTATTTCACAGTTTGTGACCCTGCCAACAATCAGCCAGATCAGAGGCAAGAGTATGGGCAAAACTGATGTGTTTTTTCTTTTAAAATCTGGAAATATCGTAACCGACCAGCCTCCCCTGTTTGAAAGACTACCAGCCGCCACTGGTATGGACGTGACTAAAACTAATAAAAACTAAAATGACAGCTTGATACAAAGACTAGACTAAAACTAAAATTAAAACAGGCCGCCAAAAACAACACTAGCTGAGACTGTGTCTGATTCCTGAACATTACTTGGAAGGCTGTTCCATAACTGTGGGGCTTTGTAAGAAAAGGCTCTCCCCCCTGATGTAGCCTTCACTATACGAGGTACCAGAATATAGCCTGCACCTTTTGATCTAAGTAGGCATGGTAGGTCATAGAGGACCAGAAGTTAATTCAGGTACTGTGGAGCGAGATCATTCAGTGCTTTAAAAGGTCAATAGTAGTATTTTATAATCAATGCGAAATTTGATTGGGAGCCAATGCAGTGTGGATAAGACAGGGGTGATGTGGTCATATTTTCTAGTTCTAGTAATGTCATGCTCTGCCCTGGACATCCACTCCAGAGATTACGTATCTCTCACGCCAGCACCGATCCGGAACTGGGACAGGAATTCCTTCTCCCCTGAACTCACTTCCTGGTTTTCACTGCCGCTTATTTAAAGGCCATTCTCAGACTCAGACTTTGCCAGAACGTCTCGTTTGCTTCTCTAGCCGTTTCTGTGCCTCTCTTGCTCCTCATGGTTTTTCTCTCTAGCAATTTTCTCTTGTCCATGGTTTTTGCACTAGCGTTTTTCTGGTTCTTGGTTTTTTGCACTCGGTTGTTTCTGGTTCATGGTTTTTGCACTAAGGGTTATTTCTGGTTCATGGTTTCTTGCACTAAGGGTCTTGTTTTTTTTTTGTGCTAGCGTTTTTGTCTTTGCCTGTCTCATGTTTTTGTCAAGTTGTTTGTTCTCATTTTGCCCGGACTATTTTTGCTATTTATTTTTCGTCCTGTTTGTTTGTCTTTTGCCACACCCTTTCTTCCTTGTATTATATCATCTTATTTATTGGATTACTGTCGGTGTTCTGTTTTTGGATCCTAACTTCACCATACCTCCACCAACCCTAACAATACGTTCTGGCCAACATGGATCCAGCGGAACTCGCCCATATGAGAAGGGCCATCCAGTAGCAAGGGACTCTCCTCAGGACCCACCAACAAGACCTACAACAAATTACCCAGAACCTCACCACCCGTTCCAATGCACTCAACCTTCTCGTCAAGCCGTGCCTACCCCTGCTCAGCTGTCTCCTACTTCAGCTCCTGCCACTGCCTTTCTCCATGAACCGAGACTTCCAGCACCTCAGCCCTACAATGGAGAACCAGGTACTTGCAGATTGTTTTTGTCTCAATGTTCATTGATCCTAGAACTGCAACCTCTGGCCTTCCCCACAGAACGCTCCCGGGTAGCATATACAATAACACTCCTCACCGGCAAGGCCAGAGAGTGGGGAACTGGGGTCTGGGATGCCAGTGCACCCAGTTTCAAGGATTTCTCTGAGGAGATGAGGCGAACTTTCGATTGTTTTCTGTCCGGCCGGGAGGTGGCCAGAGAGCTCATGGAGCTGAGGCAGGCATCCCGGTCTACCTCGGATTACGCCATCGAGTTCCAGACGTTGGCAGCTTTGTGCGGTTGGAACGAGAACGCCCAGATTGACACATTCCTGCATGGCTTGTCCGACGCCATCAAAGACAAGTTGGTATCGCGGGAACTGCCGTCAGACCTCTCCAGCCTCATGGACCTCGTCAACCACATCAATGCTCTGATCCAGCAATGAAGGAGAGAGAAGAACCACCCCAGATTCACCTCCTCTCCACCTCCCGCTGTGTCTGTCGAACCCATGCAGGTAGACCGGGTTCGGGTGTCAGCGGAGGAACGACATCGCCGGCGGAGCACGGGGGCCTGCTTCTACTGCAGTCAGCTGGGACGCATCTGCCGAGCCTGCCCACTAAAAGGACGAGCCCACCAGTGAATCAAGGGGCCTGGTGGGCAACGCTCGGAACCAGTCCCCCGCTAATCATCCATTACTTCCTGTCATCATTATCCGTGACAACCAGCATCACCACCTCCAGGCCCTCATCGACTCGGGGGCGGACAGGAACCTGATCTGCTCCGCCACTGCCACTTGGGATGTCAAGAGCAAGCAGCGGGATTCCCAGACACTTGTCTGGGAATCCCGCTGCTTGCTCTTGACATCCCTATCACTGTCCTTACACTCAATGGCACTGGCTTGACCACTATCACCCACCTTACCACCCCGCTCACCCCAAGGATTTCCAGTAACCACTCAGAAACCATCCAGCTTCATGTAATGAAGAACCCCCACATACCCATCGTCCTAGGATTACCATGGTTAATGCAGCACAACCCCCACCTTAACTGGGCTGACAACACCATCCTAGGCTGGAGCCAGTCCTGCCTAGCTTCCTGTCTGAACTCTGCTCTGCCTCCCACCAAACCACTGCAGCCTTCAGCCAGTGAGTTCCCCGACCTCTCTCACGTGCCTTTGGAATATCTGGATCTCAAACTTGTTTTCAGCAAGACCCAAGCAGTGTCCCTCCCTCCTCACAGACCCTATGATTGTGGAATCGACCTCCTACCCGGGACAGCGCCACCCAAAGGACGAGTCTACTCTCTCTCTTCCATCGAAAGGCAAGCCATGGAGAAGTACATCTCCGAATCTTTGGCAGCTGGGATCATCCGTCCTTCCTCTTCCCAAGCAGGGGTGGGATTATTCTTCGTGGAAAAAAGGACAAGTCGCTCCACCCCTGCATTGACTATTGGGGTCTCAACGCCATCACAGTCAAGAACCGCTACCCACTACTGCTCATGACCACGGCCTTTGAACTACTCCAGGGAACCAAGGTATTGACCAAGCTAGATCTACGCAATGCATACCATCTCATCAGGATCAGGGAGGGGGACGAGTGAAAGACGCCTTTAACGCCACCACTGGTCACTACGAGTACCTCGTGGTCCCTTTTGGCCTGTCCAACACGCCCGCAGTCTTCCAGGCACTTGTTAATGACGTCTTAAGGGACTTCCTAAACATCTTTGTTTTCGTGTACCTGGATGACATCCTGATCTTCTCCTGCTCCCTGGAGGAACATCGGGGTCACGTCTGGCAGGTCCTCCAGCGCCTGCGAGAGAACAAGTTGTTTGTCAAGGAGGAAAAGAGCGAATTTCTGAGCTTGTCTGAGCTTCAAGATGGTGGCGCGTACACACGCAGCCGCTCCTCTCTGTCCCGACAGAACGGTGTTTTCATGTTTGTGTTTTAAAACAGCGTGTATCTGTTCGTCTTTGTTGCATCCATCAATCTTAAGGTGCACATACTCCTGTGAGTTTCTGCTCGACATCTGTAAAACTATATTCACGGATATAAATCCAGCGGATGCAGAAGTGCTATGCGATTATGGTTTGCTCCAGAGGCCTGCTCAGTCACCGACCCCCACTCCTGCATATAGCCCACAGTGGAAGCGCCACAGGCAGAACATGCGGAAGCAGAAGAGGGGCAAGCGCGGAGGTATCCGGGCTAGGCTAGCGGCTAGCCCTCACCGGCTGGCTATCCCTACCATCACTCTGGCCAATGTACGCTCGCTGGACAACAAGCTGGATTATGTCTGCCTTCTCCGCTCATCTTCTAAGTCTGAGAGTGAGTGTTGTGTCTTTGTGTTTGTGGAAACATGGCTTAACGACAGCGTTCCGGACTGTGCCATTCAGCTAGCCCGGCTAACATGCTACCGGTCAGACAGAGCGCTAGGCGGGGGGGGGAGAGACTTGCGGCGGAGGTCTCTGTGTTTACATCAGTGATGCCTGGTGCCGCGATGCTGTTGTGGTCTGCAAAAACTGCTCACCACTGTGCCGGCCATTCTATCCGCCAAGGGAATTTACAGCCATATTGCTGGTAGCAATATACATCCCTCCCGGCTCCAATAACAACGGGAGTGAAGCACTGAATGAACTCTATCAGCACATCAGTGAGCAGCAGACAGCCCACCCAGATGCTTTTTTCATCCTGGCTGGGGATTTCAACCATGCAAACCCCAAGAGCGTGTTTCCAAAACTCTATGGACATATCGACTTTCCCACAACTGGAAACAATACTCTGGACAATGTTTACACCATGCACAAAGGCGCCTACAAAGCCCTCCCCCTCCCCCACCTTGGGGCCTCAGATAACTCCACTGTTATGCTAATGCCAGCATACAGGCCGCTGGTTAAAGTCACCAAACCAGCTACAAAGCAGATAGGTGTGTGGCCAGAGGGGTCCTCAGAGGCACTCCAGGACTGTTTTTCTACCACTGACTGGAGCATGTTCAGACAGGCGGCCACCTACAACAACTCCACAGATCTCCAAGAGTACACGGAGACAGTTACTGCCTACATGAGGAAGTGCATGGACGACGTTACGGTCACCAGAACCATTTCCATTCGGGCTGTGGGTGCAATCAGTTAATTATTGAAATTAAGTGATCAATCTCATTAAATTTGAAGGTCAATAATTAAAATGAATCAATCCCATTGAATCGTTTACTTTGACTCATTTGAATTGAATCATACCATAGAATCAGTCTCATTTGAAGTGAATCATTCAGTGAATCATTTAGTGAATCGTTCAATGAATCATTTAGTGAATCATACCATTAATCCTGGTGCTTAATAATAAATTACCAAACAGCTAAATTATGGTATATTTCCAAATTATTACGATCACTTACCATATTACATGACTTACCGTAAAATACCAAATAATAGCCCGGGCGATTATTTGTCTCAATCACGTAAGAGACCCGGCGCGTATTAGAGACTAGGCGGCTATTTGGAACAGGCGATTAATTCCTTCTTCACAAACACCTTCCCCAAAATCTACCTCAAAACGGGGGAAAAAATCATTCTCAGATAGGCCTACTTTTAACCAGTATAACTTACAGTTTGTTTAGAGTTAGATTACAGATAGCACGGTGCCGACTTCGGGGAATTTTGAAGACGCAGAATGCATCTTCGCATGGCACAGTCGGGGTGGATAAAGGATAAATCACACACCTTTTCCTGTTAATGACTAGTTAAGCGCATGCTTTACAAAATAATCAAGAAACCACACCATTGTCTGTGCGCAGCACTGTGATTTAATTACTCTGCAAAGTTATGGTCACTTGCTATCACCCTCACCCATGCAGCCTCCACCCTTTGCGCTTCGCGATGTCTGTCAATCTGAAATTGCATGGAGGGCGCGACGTTGAAGCAACATAATTAGGGTGCGAAGTGTCAAACCAAAGGGTTTTTTCTTATGCTGAAAAATAAGTGACCTGCAGTGGCTACATACTGTCATCTTGCATTCTCACGTTTCTCTCCAAGACGTCTCCCTATTTGGCCGATATGAGCCTATTCCCCGAGTGAGTTGGTACGGTGGCTCGACCCCGTAGAAAACTTAAAGTTCGGATGAAAGTTAGTTGAATAGGTTACTGACTTGTAGGCCTACATGTTGCCTGCCTGACGCGTGCTTCTGCCCAACTTGCACGACAGATTACTTGTTGAAAAGACCCCTTGGATTAGATTGGCCGCGAGCAGACTGAAATGCATGTTAGAACGCTCTCACCTTTTTTGTAAAGCGTCTTCCAGATCCGAATGGGTAAGGGCAAGTGAAATGGTATAAGGTCTTTAATAAAACTCAGTGTGTGCTTTGACGCATGCATTCGGCAATTTAGGTCGTTTAACAGAAGCAGCAGTCCAACCTTGGAAACCCGCAGTCCTCAATGTCACCACACACGCTGGCTTTCGTTGGGTATACCCAAAGGGGTGGCTAAGACATCTGTCAAAAGTTACGGAGTTGCATTCCTCAAGAAATATTACGGTAGACCAAGATTATAACATTGAAATGGCATGTTTATTATCACGTAACAAAATGTTGTAAACAGTATTATAGAAATAATTTCATTCATTCATTCATTCATTCATATTGTTTCGGTAGAAAACTATGCAATGCAAAATCGTTTAAACACCAGAAAACCAGAAAAGTGCTGGGCCTCAAGATTCTAGATAGAACGTTCGGACGCTTTTTTTTTTTAGACCCCGGCGAGTATTCGGAACCGGCCTTTATTTGTCACAACACACGCGTACACCCGGCCGTTAAAGGGAACTCGGCGGTTAATTGGAACTCGGCTATTATTTGGTATTTTACGGTATATGCACCTTTTTGAATTCTTTGAGAGATTGGGGACTTCAGAAATATTGTTCACACCAACAAGATGAATACACACAGCTTTGATAATAAATTAATTTATTATACAAAGATAAAAATAATAATCAATATATACAAGCAGTGAGGTATATATATATATGTGTGTGTGTGTGTGTGTGTGTGTGTATGGCCTAGCTTGTTGCTAGCTAAAACAAAGGAATGTTATCTAAATAGAACAAAGGATTAGCTCTGTTGCTAATGTGTGCTTGTGTGGGGGGGGAAGGACTTGACCATGTGTTTAGCCTCGTGTAGCTAACTACACGTGGTGGAGGCCTAGATTAGCCTTGTGTTGCTAGTGTGTGTTTGTGAAAGGCCCTATGGCCTAGCTAAAGTGTGTTTGTTCGGCCTGGTGAGGCCTACTGAGCACGTGTTGCTAAAGACAAAGGAATTAGCTTTGGATGCTAATGTGTGCTAAAAGAAATCAACCATAGGCCAATTTCACTAGCTTATAACAGTACTGAATCCCCTGAAATCTTAATGTGGTCAAGATGTATAATAAGAGAACTAAATATGTTAGTAGTAAAGAAAAGCATGCACAGCCTATCTATTAAAAACAATTGAGATTAAAACAAAATAAATCAACACGCTGCGTGTTTTAACAGTGTAACAATAAACCTGGGTTTAAATTCACACTATTTCAATAAAAGCAAATTCCTAAGACTATCTTAATTATGCCCAAATGCCAAAATCTTACTTAATCCTGCCTTTAGCAAGATATGAAGAAATATTCGCCGTTGTAGTTTCGGGCCTCGCCATTGGAGCATGTGAGCCACTCATGATGGAGGCGTAGAGAACTTTCTGGTCCAGCGGAGCACTTGGGTGGTTCCCGTAGAAAGCAGAGGATTCTTGGTCCGAACTTCAGCGTTCGTGAGGAAAAGTCTCTGATCAGAATAAGATGCACAGCGCTTTTGAGTTAAAAAGGATTCAATCGCTTCTTAACTTTTAACTGCCTGGGCTGCAGTCGTGATGTCACTTCTAATACGAATAAACCGGTTGTAACTCAGGTTGAGTTTAAAGATCGTGCTATTCTGGACTTTTACCTTGGCCAGTGGTTAAGCACAGAACGCGCTGGATGGTGAATCTTGCAAGAAAGAAGTGTCTTCGGGTTTGAGAGCATCTCTTTTATGCATCTAGATTCCTTGGAATCCGGACACGAGAGACAAAGAGCGGAGCTTCCGCCTGGACTTATGCACGCATGGCGGACTGACTTAGATGATCCCGCCCACGCGTGATGTAGGTCACGCGGGAGAGGACTGGGAGTTGTAGTTCTTGGAGACAAAATGGCGGCATGATACCTACAGGGCCAATCAGAAACCATGGCTGACAGGGGAAGTCCATAGGCTCCTGTGGGCTCGGAATGCTGCCTTCAGGACTGGGGACGAGGTGGGCCTGAGGACAGCTAGGGCCAACATGTCACGAGGCATCAGGGTGACCAAGAGACAGTATTCCAAGTACATTGCTGACTATTTCAACGACAGCAGAGACACCAGGAACCTGTGGTGGGGGATTCAGACCATCACAGACTACAAGCCCTTGCCGCAGACCTGTGACAACTCCATGCTGAATCAGTTGAACAACTTCTTCGCTCGGTTTGAGGCAGACAGCACCACGGCACAGAAGACCCCACCACCTCCCGGCGACCAGGTGTTGACGCTGTCCCCAGACAGCGTGAGGAGAGCTCTCAGGACAGCAAATGCACGGAAAGTCCCGGGTTCTGATAACATTCCTGGTCATGTCCTGAGAGACTGTGCCGAGGAGCTCACAGATGTTACAGACATCTTCAACATCTCGTTGAATCAGGCTGTTGTCCCCACGTGCCTCAAAGCCACCACCATCATCCCGGTCCCAAAGAAGCCGTCTCCCTCCTGCTTCAATGATTACCGCCCTGTCGCACTCACTCCCATCCTCATGAAGTGCTTCGAGCAGCTAGTCATGCGGCATATCAAGTCTGCCCTCCCCCCCGCCCTGGACCCTTTCCAGTTTGCATATCAGTCCAACCATTTGACCGATGACGCCATCTCCACTGCCCTCCACTCAGCCCTCACCCACCTGGAGACAAAAGACTTGTATGTCAGAATGCTGTTCATAGACTTTAGTTCAGCATTCAACACAATCATTCCTCAGCAGCTCATTCATAAACTGGACCAGCTGGGACTCAACACCTCCCTGTGCAACTGGCTGCTGGACTTCCTGACAGGGAGACCACAGGTTGTACGGGTCAGCAGCAACTCCTCCAGCACCATCACATTAAACACGGGGGCCCCCCAAGGATGTCTGCTGAGCTCCTCCTCTTCACTCTGCAGTCGTGGGTCAGCACACCAACATCCAGCTCTAATCTCATTAAGTTTGCGGATGACATGACTGTGGTGGGTCTCATCAACAGTGGCGATGAGACAATCTACAGGAGTGAGGTGAGCCGCTTGGCCATGTGGTGCAAAGACAACAATCTCTGCCTGAACGTGGAGAAGATGAAGGAGATTGTTGTGGATTTCAGGAGAGCGCACACCCAGCATGCTCCACTATCTATGCTGCAGTGGAGAGGGTGAGCAGCACCAAATTTCTGGGTGTGCACATCTCTGAAGACCTGTCCTGGAGCAACAACACCGCATCACTGGCCAAAAAAGCCCAACAGCATCTGTACTTCCTCCGCAAACTGAGGAGAGCAAGAGTCCCGGCCCCCATCATGCACACATTCTACAGAGGCACCATCAAGAACATCCTGACCAGCTGCATCACCGTGTGGTACGGCGCCTGCACTGTGTCCTGGTGCAAGACTGCAGCGCATCGTGAGAGCAGCTGAGAGGTTAATTGGTGTCTCTCTTCCTTCTCTATCGGATATCTATAACTCCTGCCTCACCCACAAAGCCATTAGGATTGCAGGTGACCCCACCCACCCATCTCACAGCCTCTTCAGTCTGCTGCTGTTGGGGAGGAGACTGCGGAGTCTCCGGGCCAAAACCAGCAGGCTCAAGGACAGTTTCTTTCACCAGGCGGTCAGGAGGCTCAACTCCCTCCCTGTTCTGCCCCTCCTCCCCCCTCTGCCCCCTGCCACAGATTCTGCTCGCACACCCCCCTGCCCCCCCTTCAGCATCTGACATGTCACCCTCACAGTTCCCCCCCCAACACACACACACACACACACACACACACACACATACTCTCAACGTTCATTAATTCACTGAACTCAGGGACTGCACATTTCACTTTACCTCGCTCATTTGCACTATTCCGCACTACCTCACCTTAACAGCTATAAGTTTGTTTATACTACTTATTTCATGTTTACCTGTTATACCTCAGGTGCCCTTGATTGTTTTTTTTGCTCCAATTTGTATATATATATATATATATATATATATATATATATATATATGAGTGGTCTTTGTCTAGTTCTTATCTAGAGTGTTTATACTGTTTGTATTGTTTATTTCAATTATTCTATTTTTTATTTATTGCATTGCCTGTTTGCACTGTGGGTCAGAGAGGACTGAAATATTTCATCTGTGCTGTATGTCGAGCATATAGCATATTTGACAAAGTTGATGTGGCAGCAGGGGCGTGGTCAAGCGTCGGTTTGTGACCGGAGGGCGGAGTCAGGGAAGGTAAGTGGCAGAATCACTGCACCTGATGTCAGTTAACGTGTGTTTGTGTGTCTTCCCCAGTGACCGCACCCTATATACGGTAAGGAGAAAGAGAGCAGAGGAGAGGGGAAAAGAGGAGATCTGCTGTCCTGCCGTCGGAACAGCTGCCAAATGATCCTCCACCAGCTCGATGGCCTGATCCAGCGATGCCGGACGATGGCACTGGACCCACTCCGCGGTCCCTTCGGGTAGTCGGGCGATGAACTGTTCCTTTACCACCAGATCGACGATTCCCTCACCCACTGCCAGCAGGCGTCCCGGAGTTGCTGGCCAAACGTGAACGGCCGGCCGACTTCCTCCAGGCGCAGAGCACGGAAGCACTGTCGATGTTGTTCGGGGGTGCTCTCCACACGCTGGAGGATGGCCCGGCAGAGGTCCGCGTAGACCAGCCAGCTGTCGGCGGGGAGCTGTAGCGCGGCCATCTGCGTCTCGCCTGTTAGCAGGGGGAGGAGGCGCGCCGCGCCCTGTTCCACCGGCCAGCCCGAGGCCTTTGCTGCCTGCTCAAAGAGCGTGAGGAAGGCCTTGGGGTCGTCATGTGGGCCCATCTTCATTAGGGTGAGGTGGGGAGGGCCCGTGGTGGACCCCGCCGATGCGAGGAGGTGCCGGAACGCCTGACGATCTTCCTGCTGTGCCAGCACCAGGGCCTCGAACCTTTGCTCCTGCTCCTTCCGGAGGGCGATTAGCGCCTGGTGCTGGCTCTGCTGGGCTGTGGCGAGGACGTGGACCAGGTCCCTGAAGGGGGAAGACTCCATGGGGCTGTTCTTCTCTGTGCTCCAATGTCCCGGGTTTTGGCACCACTGTAGCAATTCTGACGGGTGGGTGGAGCACAGAAGGACAGCAGGCCAGAACTGAGTTCAACAAAACTCTATTTAGCTTTTCAGCATTTATAGTTTCCACTCTCCCAGCCACACACGCACGCACACAAACAAGGTGTCTGGTTGGGGAGAGAGCTCCCTTCCTCTGCTCTCTCTCTCTCCTTATATAGGGCGCAGTCACTGGGGAAGACACAAAAACACGTTAACTGACATCAGGTGCAGTGATTCTGCCACTTACCTTCCCTGACTCTGCCCTCCGGTTACAAACCGATGCTTGACCACGCCCCCGCTGCCACAGTTGACTTGACTTGATTTCACCAGGGCTCTGTCTCATTTCTGGGATTCATCATCTCCCCAGCAAGGATCCAGATGGACCCCTCAAGCTCGAGGCAGTTGCCGATTGGCCCACCCCATCTTCGAGATGAGAGCTCCAGCACTTCCTAGGATTTGCCAACTTCTACAGGCACTTCATTCACAACTTCAGCATGGTGGCTGGACCTCTCTCAGCCCTGACCTCGACCAAGACCCAATTCAAGTGGGGGGAGGAAGCAGAGAAAGCCTTTTCCACGCTCAAGCACAGGTTTAACCACAACACCTGTTCTCACCATGCCCAATCCTACCAAGCAGTTTATTGTCGAGGTCGACGCTTCCGAGTCAGGGGTCGGAGCTATACTATCCCAGAGGGCCAGTGATGACAAGGTCCACCCATGCTGCTCCTTCTCCCGCCAGCTATCTCCAGCCGAACGGAATTACATCGGTGACTGAGAACTACTGGCTGTTAAACTAGCCTTGGAGGAGTGGAGGCACTGGCTCAAGGGGTCTGAGCTCCCCTTCCTAGTCTGGACCGACCATAAGAATCTGGAGTATCTCAAGTCCACCAAACGCGTCAAGCCCGCTGGTCTCTCTTCTCCCGGTTCAACTTCATGCTCTCCTACCGCCTAGGCTCCAAGAACGGCAAACCCGACACCCTGTCCAGGATGTTTTCCTCCCACCAAGAGAAGTCTAAGCCGCCCAAGACCATCCTTCCTCCACGCTGCCTGGTGGGAACCGCCATTCTAGAGGTTGAGACGCTCATGCAGAAGGCCCTGGAGCAGGACCCCGGTGAAGGTAATCCCAACAACATTCCTCCGAACCATCTGTTTGTTCCTTGTCTTGTGCGAACCCAGGTGCTGCAGTGGGGTCATGGCTCCAAGCTGGTGTGTCATCCGGGAGCCGCCTGAACCCTGGCACTCATCCAGCATCGCTTTTGGTGGCCATCCATCAAGGAGGACGTTCAGGAGTTCGTGGCAGCCTGCAACACATGCTCCTGGAACAAGACAACCAATTGACCCCCTGCTGGCTTACTAAGACCCCTCCCGACTCCACATTGACCTTGGTCTCACATTGCCCTGGACTTCGTCACAGGACTCCCCAACTCAGGTGGCAACACATGCATCCTCACTGTCATTGACCGTTTCTCCAAGACTGTCCGTTTCATCCCTCTGCCCAAGCTCCCCTCAGCCAAAGAAACCGCAGAATTACTCATCCACCACGTCTTCCGCCTACATGGACTACCCACCGACATCGTTTCTGACTGGAGCCCTCAGTTCACTGCACAGTTCTGGAGGACCTTCTGCAAACTCATCAGGGCCACCTGTAGTCTCACCTCAGGCTTCCACCCACAGACCAATGGCCAGGCAGAACGGGCGAACCAGGCTTTGGAGGTTGCACTCAGGTGCATGGCGTCCAGGGATGCCAGTTCTTGGAGGAAGTACCTACCCTGGATCGAGTACGCTCATAACACTCTTCCTTCATCTGCCACAGGTCTCTCACCCTTCCAGTGCTCCCTAGGTTACCAACCACCATTCTTCCCCAGCCAGGAGGAGGAGGTTGCCATACCCTCAGCCCAGACCTTCATATGCCACTGCAGGAGGACATGGGCATTGGCCCGGAGAAAACTCATTCGCTCCGCCCTAGCATCCAAGAGGCAGGCCGACAAACGCTGCTCTAAGGAACCCACTTACCGAGTAGGGCAACGAGTCATGCTTGCCACACGCCATCTGCCACTCAGAACTGTCTCCCTCAAGCTGGCTCCCAGGTACCTAGGACCCTTCCTCATCCAAAAGGTAATCAACCCATGTTCTGTCAGACTGGCACTACCATTCACCATGTGATGCATCCACCGCACGTTCCACATGTCACAGCTTAAACCTCTGGTCTCAGTTCTTTTATAAACAATACAAAATTTGATTGGGAGTCAGTGTAGTGTGGATAAGGCAGGGGTGATGTGGTCATATTTTTTAGTTTTAGTACGGACATGAGCTGCTGCATTTTGAACTAACTGGAGCTTGTTTATGCACTTATTGAAACATCCAGACAGTAAGGCATTACAATAATCCAACCTGGAGGTAACAAAAGCATGAACTAGTTTTTCCACGTCATGTAGTGACATTAAATTTCTTATCTTATCTGAGCAATATTTCTGAGATGAAAGAAAGCTATCCGGCTAATGTTATCAATGTGAGTTTCGAATGAAAGACTGGGGTCAATAATCACTCCGAGGTCTTTTACTGCTGCACATGAAGAAACAGAAAGGCCATCCAGAGTTAGTTTGTAATCAGAAAACTTACTTCTAGCTGTATGTGGTCCTAGTACAAGTACTTCAGTCTTGTCAGAGTTAAGCAGAAGGAAGTTAATAAACATCCAGTGTCTGTCCTTTACACATTCCTCAATTCTATTAAGCTGGTGTCTCTCATCAGGTTTTGCAGAAACATACAACTGTGTGTCATCAGCATAACAGTGGAAACTAATACAATGTTTATGAATAATATTACCCAGGGGTAACATATAAGAAAAAAGCAGTGGACCCAAGACAGAACCTTGTGGAACACCAAACTTTACCTCAGTACGTCTAGAAATATCACCATTTATATCAACATACTGATAGCGATCAGTTAAATAAGACCTGAGCCAGGAGAGGGCCGTTCCCTTAACTCCCACAACATTTTCTAGTCTATCCAGAAGAATGGAATGATCAATGGTATCAAATGCTGCACTAAGGTCAAGCAACACAAACAGTGAGACACAGCCCTGATCAGACCCCAACAGTAGGTCGTTTACTACTTTAACCAGAGCTGTCTCTGTGCTATGATGAGGTCTAAATCCTGACTGATACATTTCATGGATGTTATTCCTATGTAAATATGAGCATAACTGCTGTGCCACAGCTTTTTCAAGGATCTTGGAGATAAAGGGGAGATTTGATATTGGCCAATAATTGGACAGCTGACAGGGATCAAGGTCAGGTTTTTTAATCAGGGGTTTGATAACTGCTAGTTTAAAGGATTTGGGTACATAGCCAATCGTAAGAGAAGAATGTATTATTTTTAGAAGCGGTTCAATTACTTCAGGTATTATCTGTTTGAATAGACGTGTAGGTAAGGAATCTAGTACGCAACTTGAGGCTTTTGATGTAGAGATTAATGAAAGTAATTCAGTTTCTTTTAGGGGAGTAAAACATTCTAATTGATGATCTGATACAGTTATATTGTTAATTACAGGGTCACTTACATTGTCTGACCTTAAATTAGTAGCTTGAATTTTTTGTCGGATATTCTCAATTTTGTCATTAAAAAAAATTTATGAAGTCGTTGCTACTATATACTGCAGGTGTGCATGTGTCTATAGTGGACTTATTCCTGGTTAATTTTGCTACAGTATTAAATAAATCATGGAATTGATAAGTTGGTCTCTTAACACAATTGAGACAATTTTCTGGACGAGAAGCCTGGGTTCGAGGGAACTGGCCTGTCCTGCTGGAACGTTCGCAGCTGGCTACACGATGGACACGTGGGAGAAGTGGCGGGTCATGTGCCTGGCGGTTCTTTCTGTGGAGGACATTGAAGACATCTACCTATTCGGAACCATGATTACAGGTCTTTTGGTGATTGGATTAGGCATTGCCCTGGTTTATCGAGGAAATCAGAAAACGGTGACAACTGTCCAAAGCCCCATAAAGCTGCCCGACATGATTGAAGCGGTGAGCAGAGCTGTCAGCACTCAGACTGTGGCTATTCAGAACTTGAACTGCAATATGGATAACATCATGGAGAAGTTTTTGGCTTTGCAAAGGAAATGGATCGATTCGGAGACCAGAATGGACAAACAGAGTAGTCATGTAAAAGAATGCGTCTACTCACCCCAAGACCAAACAATCCCAATCTTATCTGCTTTCGGATCCCTCAGACAGCACTGGCCTCAGTCAAGGCCGTTGCTGGAACAACAACTCCCCCTGAAGATTACTGCAGTGAGACGCTCTTGTATTCCTTCCCACGGTCGCCACTTTTACCCCCAGTGTGACAAGCGGATGCGCGACCAGCGCCGTCATGGCTGCAGGAACGGACGGCTGCTTGCTTGCGCTGGGTTACTTCTACCTCCACCCCTCCCCCCACCCCCTACCCCCTCCCCTGTTCACCCCCCCTCCCCCTCAAGTCCTGAGTTTTCATGTTGTAAAGTGTACTTGTGTTATTTTGTGCTTATGTGCTGAGGTGTTTTTTTTTTTAATGTTCCCACACTGTACTCCTCACAGGAGCATAGTGTGGAAGTTGCTTTTTTCTCCTCCCCTCTCCTCATGTTACTTTGCATTTTTTCTTTTCATCCCTGTCTTCCTGTCCTGTCTACTCCCCCTCTGTCAATTGTATGTATGTGTAAGGACGGGTTGATGGCCAATTTCGCCGGTACTTGTGACTAGTGACAATAAAGGGTTCATTCATAGGAATCTAGGATTTTTTTTGTTATCCTCTATGAGGGAAGAGAGATATGTTGATCTTGCAGCACTAAGAGCTATTCTATACTTCAGGAAGCTCTCCTTCCAAGCTAATTTGGACGATACCAATTTTGTTTGACGCCATTTATGTTCCAATTTTCAAGTGGTCTGTTTTAAGGTGTGAGTGTCATCATTATACCAGGGTGCTAATTTTTTTGTCTCTGACCATTTTCCTTTTACTACAGGAGCTACATTATCTAAAGTATGGCGGAACTTTGACTCTAATGCCGCTTTTCCACTACAAACGCGGCTGAGTCGGGCTGAGCCGTGCCGTGCTGAGTCAGGCTGAGCGGGGCTGTTGGAGTTGCATTTCGACTACAACCGCGCTGAACCGTGCTGGCTGGAAGTGGGTGGACGTCAGGTGATGTCGTTAAGCAGCGCAAACAGTGACATCAGTGACCTTTTAAGCGGTAGTCTCACGACCCGAATAGTAAACAATAAACATGGAGGACATGGAGTCATTAGTGTTGCTGGTCTTGGTGCTGTGGCTTGTTGTCACCGACAATGCGGACAGATACTGGCAAGAGTGTATAGATGAGGCGAGGCGCATAAGGCTTCAGAAATTCTCATAATTCGTAATTCTTCTCCTTCCGGGTTTGCGGTGTTTACAGATCCCAGCGCGCTCGCGGGGCGTGTGTAGGCATGTGAGGACACTCCTCCTCACCAATCAGTGCACAGGGGAGTGTCTGCTCACGCCCCCAGCCTCACTCGGCTCGCTTTGGCTCGCTTCAGCCCCACTCCAAAACCGTGCGAGTTTTAGGGGCTAAGCAGGGCTGAAGCGAGCTGAGTCGTGCTGGTTTTTGGTAGTCGAAACGCGAGCCGTGTCGGGCTGAAGTGAGCTGAAGCGAGCTGAAGTGAGCTGAAAAAGGGTAGTGGAAAAGGGCCATAAGCATTCAGTTGCCTGATCAAGTTCTGCAGGGGCTGACAGTGACCCAATCAAAGTTGTTAACTCTGGGAGATCATTTATAAAGCTCTGGGCAGTAGTTGACGTGAATGTACATTTAATACAGTAGCGTGGTGAGATGTGTATATTATTACTCAGACATATTTTGAATGAGATAATGATCTGAGAGAACTTCAGACTGTGGAAGTATGACTATATTTTCTACGTTTAACCCGAATGTTAGCATTTGATCGAGGGTGTGACCACCATTATGGGTTGGTCCTATGACATTCTAATTAATCCCTACTGAATCTAAAATGGACACAAAGGCTGTTTTCAAAGGGTCTTCTGGGTTATCGAAGTGAATATTAAAATCTCCAACAACTAAACCTTTGTCTAAGGAAATGACCAGATCTGAAATAAAATCTACAAATTCAGAAAGAAACTCAGAATATGGCCCCGGGGGCCTGTAAATAATAAGTAACGGAATTAACTGGGTAGACCTATTTTTCAAGGCTACATACATTATACACGTATGAAGAACTTCAAATGTATTAAATTTATAACCAGGTTGTGTTACACCTAGATAATCATTATAAATAACCGTGACACCTCCTCCTCTGCCAGTTAGATGAGGCTGGTGTATATAACTGTATCCAGGAGGACTAGCTTCATTTAATGTTATATATTCATTTGGCTTAATCCATGTTTCAGTTAAACAAAGTACATTAAACTCCTGATCAGTAATGAGTTCATTAACCATTAGCGCTTTAGATGTAAGAGATCTAATATTTAATAGCCCCACCTTTAGATCAAAGGTGCTGGCAGCAGCTGTACAGTCAGTATGATCTAGTTTTATACTGATTAGGTTACTGGAACAAACTCTCTGAATATTTCTACTTTTTTGTTGAGTTCAGGGAACAGACACAGTCTTGATGTAGTGGACCCTGATTGACGACTCTGTGCAGCTAGCAGACAGTCGGTTTAGCCTGTTCATCTGCTCTCTGACCTTGGCTCTGCATTGTCAGAAATTAACTAGGCCTGTTCTGATACTATGACCTATGCTGCAGGAAATGAGAGCAGCACCTTCACGAGTGGGAAGGATACTGTTCTGCCCTAACAGGCCAGCAGTGCCCTCAAAATTAGCCCAATTATCTATAAAGCCCACACTGTTTTCAGAGCACCACCTGGACAACCAGCAGTTCATCGACCATAACCTGCTGTAAGCTACATCGCCATGCCGCATTGGGATGGGGCCAGAGCATACTACAGCATCGGACATCACCTTCGCTAATTTAAACACCTCTACAATGTTACTCTTAGTAACCTCAGACTGATGAAGGTGTACATCATTAGCTCCTGCATGGATAACTATCTTTGAGAATCTGTGCTTGCGTAGGACCCTTAGATTACCTGCTATGTCCGGCAACCTGGCTCCCGGTATATACCTGACTAAAGCTGCTGGTGCCCCTAAAGTCTGAGCTAATTTCACATGCCGTATGATAGAGTCCCCTATAACCAGAGCTCTTTCAGGTTTCTCAGCAGGTGCATCAATAAGGAGAGCAAACCTGTTCGACACTTGAAGTGGAGAGGAGTGGTGCTCCCATGGGCGAGCCTCAGCGGTAGCTTTGGCTTGACGCTTATGCCGCCGAGCTGACACCCATTCACCCCGCTGTAAGGGCTCTAATGCCGGAGTTGGGGAATTACTAACTCCACCTAGGGCATCCAGACTTTCCCCAACAGAAACTACATTGTTCTCATTCTCACTGGCCTTCTCTAAAGCCTGGATAAGCGCTTCTGACACTGTAATCTTCTCTGTCAGAGAGCTAACTAATCTGCACTTATCACAAATAAAGCTATTGCTAGCGATGGAGGAAGAATGACTAAACATCCTGCACTCAGCACACTGAATAGCCTGAAGGAGTGCCATGATGAAAAGATTCACGTACCTTAATCGAAGATCTGTTGATATTAAAGCAGATCCAATGTGCATGGCCTCCGCTTGTGGTCTTTACACAGAAGGAGAAAAAAAGAAAGCTTCCGGTCTTGGCATTCTTCCGAAAAAAGAGAGAAAAAAACGGAAAAAGGAAAGTGAACGTGGAAAGTACAAAAAGGAAAACGAAAGTCTCGTCTCCTCTCGTCTTCTTCTGCTTATCTGGGGCCGGGTAGCGGAGGCAGCAGTCTGAGCATGGAAGCCCAAACTTCCCTTTCCCCAGACACCTCGGCCAGCTCCTCGGAAAGAACACCGAGGCGTTCCCAGGCCAGCCGAGAGACATAGTCCCTCCAGCGTGTCCTGGGTCTTCCCCGGGGCCTCCTCCCGGGGGGACATGCCTGGAACACCTCCCCAGGGATGCGTCCAGGAGGCATCCGAAAGAGATGCCCGAGCCACCTCAGCTGATTCCTCTCGAAAGCAAAAGTACAATAAAAAAAATGAAGAGACTACTGGAAAATTGTTTGTAGAAAAAAAAAGATTCATGATTAATGCCAACACTTGCTGAAAAAAGACTCGTCACAAACAACTCGGGACCCAGGAAGTGCGTAGGTGGTGCTCTGAAAACAGTGTGTGTGTGTGTGCGTGTGTGTGTGTGTGAAGGGTAAACTGGGATGTATGGATGCTGTCAGTCCCCCACTTGCTTGCTCACTCAAGTTTGTTGACGGTGTAGTGGCTGGCTGCTTTATGTCCCGGGACTCCCTCATGCCTGCCTTACCTTCTGGCTCTCCCCTTTTAGTTATGCTGTCAGTGTTAGTTGCCAAAGTCCCTGCTTGTACTCAGTGCAATATGTATACTATTCCTACTTATTCAGGAGACATTGGGCATACCTAACAGTCTGTGTTTTCTCTCTATCTCTCCTCCCCCCCAATCTGTCCCTCTGAGTTACATGTCGGTCCTGGGATCGAGTGTCCCTCTTCTGCTCCTCGGCCCTGCCTGATCCATCCTGGTGCCCTGTGTCTGGTTGGAGTCTCATCGCATCACTCCTCTGGAGGATGGCCCCATGTTGACAGTTGAAAGTCAGACCTGGAGGATGCTCTGGACTCTTATGCTTTTCTGGCTAAGGACTACAGTTGACTTGCTGACTTTAGGACTGCAGTGGTCATGAACAGTTTTGCACTCAAGTTTCCATCAACGAAACTGACTTCATGTTAAAACTGTTAATGTTCTGGTTCCTCTCAAGGTTTCTTCCTCATGTAGTCTGAGGGAGTTGTTCCTTGCCACCGTCACCACAGGCTTGCTCATTGGGGATAGATTAGAGATAAAATTAGCTCATGTTTTAAGTTGTTCAAATTCTGTAAAGCTGCTTTGCGACAATGTTTATTGTTAAAAGCGCTATACAAATAAACTTGACACACAGACGCACACACACACACACACACATACACACACACACACACAGACGCATACACACGCATGCACACACCCACACACGTGCATTCACTCACACACACACACACACACACACACACACACACACACACACAGTGGCGCTTGAAAGTTTCTGAACCCTTTAGAATTTTCTATATTTCTGCATAAATATGACCTAAAACATCATCAGATTTTCACACAAGTCCTAAAAGTAGATAAAGAGTTAAACAAATGAGACAAAAATATTATACTTGGTCATTTAATTATTGAGGAAAATGATCCAGTATTACATATCTGTGAGTGGCAAAAGTGTGTGAACTTCTAGAATTAGCAGTTAATTTGAAGGTAAATTTAGAGTCAGGTGTTTTCAATGAATGGGATGACAATCAGGTGTGAGTGGGCACCCTGCTTTATTTAAAGAACAAGGATCTATCAAAGTCTGATCTTCACAACACGTTTGTGGAAGTGTATCATGGCACGAACAAAGGAGATTTCTGGGGACCTCAGAAAAAGTGTTGTTGATACTCATCAGGCTGGAAAAGGTTACAAAACCCTCTCTAAAGAGTTTGGACTCCACTAAGCCACAGTCAGACAGAATGTGTACAAATGGAGGAAATTCAAGACCATTGTTACCCTCCCCAGGAGTGGTAGACCAATGAAGATCACTCCAAGAGCAAGGCATGTAATAGTCAGCAAGGTCACAAAGGACCCCAGGGTAACTTCTAAGCAACTGAAGGCCTCTCTCATATTAACACTGGCTAATGTTCATGAGTCCACCATCAGGAGAACACTGAACAACAATGGTGTGTATGGCAGGGTTGCAATGAGAAAGCCACTGCTCTCCGAAAAGAACATTGCTGCTCATCTGCAGTTTGCTAAAGATCACATGGACAAGCCAGAAGGCTATTGGAAAAATGTTTTGTGGACAGATGAGACCAAAATAGAACTTTTTGGTTTAAATGAGAAGCATTATGTTTGGAGAAAGGAAAACACTGCATTCCAGCATAAGAACCTTATCCCATCTGTGAACCATGGTGGTGGTAGTATCATGGTTTGGGCCTGTTTTGCTGCATCTGAACCAGGACGGCTTGCCATCATTGATGGAACAATGAATTCTGAATTATACCCGTGAATTCTAAAGGAAAATGTCAGGAAATCTGTCCATGAACTGAATCTCAAGAAAAGGTGGGTCATGCAGCAAGACAATGACCCTAAGCACACAAGTCGTTCTACCAAAGAATGGTTAAAGAAGAATAATGGAATTATTAATGGAATTAATGGAAATATTATTGGAATGGCCAAGTCAAAGTCCTGACCTTAATCCAATCGAAATGTTGTAGAAGGACCTGAAGTGAACAGTTCATGTGAGAAAACCCACCAACATCCTAGAGTTGAAGCTGTTCTGTATAGAGGAATGGGCTAAAATTCCTCCAAGACAATGTGCTGGACTGATCAACAGTTACTGGAAATGTTTAGTTGCAGTCATTGCTGCACAAGGGGGTCACACCAGATACTGAAAGCAAAGGTTCACATACTTTTGCCACTGACATGTAATATTGGATCATTTTCCTCAATAAATAAATGACCAAGTATAATATTTTTGTCTCATTTGTTTAATTGGGTTCTCTTTATGTACTTTTAGGACTTGTGTGAAAATCTGATAATGTTTTTGGTCATATTTATGCAGAAATATAGAAAATTCTAAAGGGTTCACAAACTTTCAAGCACCACTGTGTTATATATACACACAGGATATTGAGCTCTGTCATACTGCAGAAATTGTTCAGGAATGGTTTGATGAACCTGACAAAAAGTTCAAGGCGTTGACTTGGCCTCCAAATTGCCCATACCTCAAGCTGATCAAGCATATGTGAGATGTGATGGATAAACAAGTGAGATCCATGGATGCCCCACCTCGCAACTTAAAGGATCTGATGCTAATGTCTTGTTGCTGTCAAATTTCCTGTTTGTAGTAGCACATCTGTGAATGAAGAAGGCAGCTAAATAAAGCCAGCAATGCATGTTTCCAATGACGTACAAAGTTTGATGTCAGTATGTTAACTTTTAGTCAATAATTTAGCCAATTAACTATTTCCTGTTACCAGCACCACTCCTAATGACAAATCACCATACCAATTATCATGGTGATTGTCAAAACATGTCAAGAAGTATGTTTGGTGTCTCTATTTCTATGTTTTACTGAGGTATGGCCTCAGTTCCTGTTGGGTGACTTTGCAGTCTACATTTGTTCACGTTACATTTGAACCATGTTGAATCCCAAAAAAATCTGGGAACTAAGTTTTGCAAATCATAATATAATTAAGTGGGTTGGGCCAAAAGTACCTTTTTCTGACATAATGGGAAGGATCAGGAAAAAAAAAAAACAACCTCACTCAACAGCTTCTTTTACAAGATATATGTTTGTTTTTGTGTGTGAAAACATGACTGGCATCCCCAAGCAACCAGACTGAGTTTGCATCAGTTCCTAGTATTCAGGTTTTATGTAAGTAACCTGAATACCAGGAACTGATGCAAACTCATCACTTATTGCTGTTTGAATAAATTAAGGTGTGTGATGCAAAGACTGATTGACATGGTGGACATATTGTTTACAAAAGTAAACATGTTTTGGTTAATTATTGAAGATCAGATTCTCCTAAATATTTTGACACCAACATTTTGAAGATATGTTAAAGATATGAGGACTAGTTTGCAAAAATATTTTATTTGTATACATATTATGCAAATTAAACAATGAGAGGGAGGGGCTAAAATAGGCTAAAGGTTTGTTTTTATGAAGCAAGCTACAGAAGCAGGACAAAATGAGTTCTACTGTTCACCTATTTTTTTTTTTCCAAGTGCAAAATCATTAATAGCACCTCCAAGCTACTAATTTCAGTGAGGTTGCACCCTTTGCTAGTGGGTCCTTCAAGCAGGGATTCCCAAACTTTTTGGACAAATAACGCAAAATGGAAATTATGAGTTTTCTACAACATCAAGCTCTGACCACTCTACTTACAATTTGAGTTATAATTTAGGACTACAGTGCCATTTGAACATTTTATGGTCATAACAATCTAATGTGACAACCAAGGGAATATTCTTGGCACTGACTTACCTTATAGGAAATAATCCAGGGTGGTGTAACATGGCCTGATGCAAAGAAGAGTAGTCTGGTTTATACTGAGGAACAATTATCTGAATGTAACTCCACCCTCTCCATGAATGAGCAAATGAACGCAACTAATCATGAGTTACAGCTGTTTGATTAAAAATGTTTCCACCCAGATAAAATTGACTGGCCATTTCCTTACAAATGTCAACATGTACTGTATTGCACTACATAGAGTTTTATCAATAATCTTCCAGAGTTATCAACTTTGATTTGAGTTGGTGCAGGCTATTTGTTGGTACCTCAAATGGTGAAGGCTACAGCAGGGGCCAGAACCTTCTCTTACAAAGCCCCATATTATGGAACAGCCTTCCAGGTAGTATTTGGGATTCAGACCCAGTCTCAGCATTAAAGTCTTGGCTGAAAACATATTTGTTTAGTCAAAGTTTTTGTTAAAAGATTTTATTCGGTAAAAGAACAGATCTGAAGGGTTCTTAGGCATAGTGTGTTTTGGTAAACTGTGGATGCTGTTGCTTGGCCACTCTCACACATTCACTCAGGTTTGTTGACAGTGGAGTGGCTGGCCGCTTTATATCCCAAAGCACCCTCATGGCTGTGGTACCTTTTGGCTCTCCCTTGTAGTTATGCTGTCATAGTTAGTCTTGCTGGTGTCCCTGCTTGCACTCAGCGTATACTGTTCTTAACCATAAGGTGACCGTGATTATACTGAACAATCTGTGTTTCTCGCTTGAGCTAAACTTGCCACTCGCTAAGATACCAGTGATGCTAGCCTCTCCTGCTCCCCAGACCTGTCTGATGCCCTACTTTTGGCTGAAGTTCTCATCATATTGCTCCTGTGGAGGATGGTTCCATATGGACAGCCTAAAGATACACTTACAAGATGGCTTTGGACAATGCAAATTTTAGGACTGCAATTGCCACAAACAGTTTTGCACTCAAGTCTCTATCAGTTGAACAGTTGATATCTTCGTCAAAGCAGACTTCATGTTAAAACTATAATGAATTTGCTGGTTACACAATTGCACTTTTGACTATATAGCAAAGTTATAGAAGTTATTTACAATCACAGTGTCCAGTGTCACCCAGCTGAGGATGGGTTCCCTTTTGAGTGTGGTTCCTCTTAAAAGTTTCTTCCTCATGTTATCTCTGGGAGTTTTTCCTTGCCACCATTGCTAGGTTTTCCCCTAGTAGGGATAAGTATTCCAATTTATACATGTAAAAATTTATATCTAGAATTTACATATTTTTGTAAAGCTGCTTTGTGACATTGTCCATTGTTAAAGTGCTATACAAATAAATTTAAATATTCATCTTTGATGGTCAGACCCTGCTGATTATTTTGACACCAGTTTTATGAAGAAAATCCTAGGACTATAATCACCAAAGTAAGTTTTGCATATGGGTGGCACAGTGGTGTAGTGGTTAGCGCTGTTGCCTCACAGCAAGAAGGTCCGGGTTCAAGCCCCGTGGCCGGCGAGGGCCTTTCTGTGTGGAGTTTGCATGTTCTCCCCGTGTCCGCGTGGGTTTCCCCCACAGTCCAAAGACATGCAGGTTAGGTTAACTGGTGACTCTAAATTGACCGTGAGTGTGAATGGTTGTCTGTGTCTATGTGTCAGCCCTGTGATGACGTGGCGACTTGTCCAGGGTGTACCCCGCCTTTCACCCGTAGTCAGCTGGGATAGGCTCCAGCTTGCCTGCGACCCTGTAGAACAGGATAAAGCGGCTAGAGATAATGAGATGAGAAGTTTTGCATATTGTGTAAATTAACTCAATATTAGCTCAAAATCATATCACCTACTACACTGGAATTACAATTTTTGGAGCTTATTGAAAACATGTACATTCTGTATTTGGTGAGTGAAAGATCCCAGAACCAGAATAAAATGCAATTCTTTAAAAGAACCATCTTGAAGAGATTGAATAAATTCATTATGCAGTGGTGGACATAATAAAATTTCTCAAGACAAATAAAAACACAACCACACAAAATTGTCAATAAGTATTTAATTTGTACTTGCTGTGTTTGGTTTAACATATTTGCTCAGTGCAACCTTCAAATATAGTCAACTAGAAACAGCCTGTTTCTCACAAGAAAAAAGTTAATAAATTCAACAGAGAACCAGAAAATCAATACACGTCATAACTTGCAGATCAATTTCTTTTCTTAACTGTATTGTAATCAATTCCCCTTAGCAGTTGATTACTGTGAAAAATAGAAGAAAAATTTACCTATATATGGAAAAATAAGACCCAAATAAACAAAATAACAGAACCAAAAACAACAAAAAAACATAGCAGCTCATAGAACTGCTATACATGTTTAATGCAAACTCAACAGCAGCCCATATGCTATTAGGGGAAACTATTCCCATGAGGAAAGGAACTGGACTGTGTGGTTAGTAGGATGTAGCTTAGGATGTTTTGCCTGCACTGATGAAGCGCTGAGATTTCTTTCTGACCATCTGATACTGCTTACGTGCCACTTGGGCATTCTGGATGGCACCCCGCATTTTCTGTGGATCAGAACACAGGAGTTTTGAAAGATCTCAATGCAGGCTTTTTAAATAATTTCAGACAGCAATTTAGAAGATTTACACTGAAAAAATGGAAGTACCGTATTTTCCGGACTATACGTCGCTCCGGAGTTTAAGTCGCATCAGCCAAAAAAAATTCTATCCATAGAATCTGTGATTCTATCTCATAAGCGGCGCGTGGTTACTGCACGACTGCATTGTTTATTTAATAAACGAACAGCTGAGTAGTGATAACGCGCCCTTTGCCCTGTAAGTAGCCTAGTCTGATTATTTTAAATATCTACTACTATCTTTAATACTATCACTATCGTTATTACTAATAGCCTATATTATTATTATAACTAATATTAGTAGCCTATTACTGATGCATTAATCAGTTTGCTTTTAGAATATTTTTACCGGTAGGGCTTATTATCGCCCCATGGCTCTTTCATCTTTGTTATTAAAGTTGTAGTCATCATCGAGGAGTGTCATTCTTCATTTTTGTCGAATTTTATTTCATCAAATCAGAGGTCAAGTAGGCTATAGGTATATCATCTCCAAAGACAGGTACAGTAGTAAAAACAACCGTCTAGTGAAAAAAAAACAACAACCACCGCTCAGAGAAAAAGACAGGCAGAAAGTGCGCCTGCCAGTTAACGTCATATCAGATAAAAACATTAAACGTTATTCAGACCACCATAACATCAGAGACGAAGAATAAAGTTCATCTTGGAAGGAGAGTTATTTTTAAAAATGCAAAACAAAATCATTTATAATAGCCCAGAGAAAAACTGGCTGAATATGTACCGTAACATCAAGTTATTCAATAGCCTATAGGCCTAAAATCAGGGCTTAATTTGAGCCGGAACATGACGGAACAAGATCCGTAACCTCCGTTGTCGGATCCGGCAGCTATTTTCACTTCATTCAGTGTTCCGGCAGCTATTTAAATGGATCAGATCACCTCCGTGACCATCACAAAGAGAAAAAAATCAAACAATAAAATAAATAAAAAAATAAAAATTTGTTTAGTGTTCGGTTTTAATATCTGTTGTTGATTTCTCTCCTATGACATCCACCAAATCTATGCGAAAGGGGAAGAGGGCAGGACATGGGGTGTATACTTCTGCTCAATAGAACACTGGGTATTTTGTAGCCGTTAGCTTGCACTGTGGAAAAAATGGCAAAAAAAACAAGAAAACTTACTAAAATTTTTAAAATGAATTCTCCAACTTGTTTTGTAAACCCTTTATTTCTTAACTATTACTTGAATTGATTGCACTTATGTTTGCTGGCACTGCTTTTAATGAGCAGGAGAAAAACAGGGAGGGCTCGGAAAATGACCCCAGGTCGGAATTGAACCCGGGTCCCCGGATTTATGGCATGGCGCCTTATCGACCCGAGCCATGAAGTCCCGCTGGCACTGCTTTTAAATACCCTACTTAAATCCTTAAAATGAGCCATTTAACTCATGTCTTGTGTGATCTGATCTCCAATGGTGAAATAAATTGGTTGTGATATGAGTACAGTCTGTTATTTTAGAAGATAAATTTAATATATAATTTAATATATAGCCTAATAAAAAATAATATTTTATAACATATTACTGTCTGTAACTGTTCGTCACTAAAGCGTTTTCTAAGATCATAATGTCTGATATTATTATTTGATTATTTTTTTTTACACACACAATAAGCGTGTGTGCGTAAAGTTATAGTAAACCACCCCCCACCTTTTTTTTTTTTGAGTCACCGGACCCACCCACCTCCTGCGTTCCGGGACCTCCCACTTCACAAATTAAGCACTGCCTAAAATCATTACATAACTTATTTAAATAACTATAGGCCTATCATTAATAATAAAACACAGGTCAATCAAGTTTATCAAGCTGACGATTTCACTCCAAATCAGCAAATCCATTGAATTCCTCATCCTCGGTGTTGCTTCTGAACAACTCTGACAACTCCAGCGGCAGACAAAGCGCCGTTTCCTCTTCTTCTGCGTGGCTGTCGTCAGACTCCGCATCAGCTCTAGTTATTCCGCGGTGAAAAAAAAAATATATATATACGTCGCACCGGAGTATAAGTCACATGGCCAGTCGAACCATGAAAAAAAGTGCGACTTATAGTCCGAAAAATACGGTAATCAGTTACTGTGGTGAGCTGTTACGTGTTGTAATTAAATCTTAATAATTTGTAATAATAAACTGCCTTAGCAAAAAAAAAAAAGAAAAAAAAGAAAATCTATTAGTAGAGTTTTGTGACAATATTTCACAATGCTAAATCTGAATATCACAATTCAATACAATGAGCTTACTTCTGCCAAGTCTGCTTTTCTGAAGTGCAGCACCCTTACTGGGGTCTGCCCATCCAACCGGACCTTCAGTTTGTTCTGCTCCTAAACAGAGAGAAACAAAATCAGAAACTACATCCTTTTATTATGCCTATTAATGTACTGAATACTTGTCTATTTGATACAAGTATTTGTCAGTAAATTTATTTTGACAGATTTTCTCATTTTGCACCTTGTAATAAATCTTTACATCTCCTCCTTCAACACATGGAGGCTTCAGGAAGTGTTCAAACAGACACTCCCATTCTTTGTTAAAATGTCCAATCAAGTCAATCTCTTTGATACACAGCACCCTCCTGTAATAGGAAAACATACATTATTACATTAAAAGAGAGAAATACAGTGGTGCTTGAAGGTTTGTGAACCCTTTAGAATTTTCTATATTTCTGCATAAATATGACCGAAAACACCACCAGATTTTCACACAAGTCCGAAATGGACATAAAGATAACCCAGTTAAAATAAAAGATACAAAAATTTTATACTTGGCCATTTATTTATTGAGGAAAATGATCCAATATTTTCCAATATCAGTGAGTGGCAAAAGTATGTGAACCTCAAGGATTATCAGTTAATCTGAAGGTGAAATTATAGTCAGGTGTTTTCAGTCAATGGGCTGACAATCAGGTGTGAGTGGGCCCCTTGCTTTATTTAATGAACAAGGCTCTATCAACATCTGATCTTCACAACACATACTTGTGGAAGTATATCATGGCACAAAGACGACATTTTGGGGACCTCAGAAAAAAGCAGTTGCTGGTCATCAGGCTGGAAAAGGTTAAAAAAACATTTCTAAAGAGTTTGGATTCTACCAATCCACAGTCAGACAGATGGAGGAAATTCAAGATCACCGTTACCTTCCCCAGGAGTGGATGACCAACAAAGATCACTCCAAGGACAAGGCGTATAATTGTCTCCATGGTGACAAAGGAACCAAGGTTAACTTCTAAGCAACTAAAGGTATCTCTCACAAACACTGAACAACAACACTGTTGCAAGGAGAAAGCTGCTGCTCTTAAAAAAAAAAAAAACAACACTGCTGCCTGTCTAGAGTTTGCTGAAGATCACATGGACAAGTCATAAGGCTATTGGAAACTTTTGTGGATGGATGAGACCAAAGTAGAACGTTTTGGTTAAAATGAGAAGCATCATGTTTGGAGAAAGGAAAACACTGCATTCCAGCATAAGAGCCTTATCCCATGTGTGAAACATGGTGGTGGTAGTATCATGTTTTGGGCCTGTTTTGCTGCATCTGGGCCAGGACAACTTGCTGTCATTGATGGAACAATGAATTCTGGATTATTTCAGCAAATTCTAAAGGAAAACATCAGGACATCTGTCTGTTAACTAAATCTCAAGAGAAAATGGATCTTGCATAAAGACAACAATCCTATGCACATAAGTCATTCTACCAAAGAATGAATAGAGAAGCATAAAAATAATTTTTGAAATGGCCAAGTCAAAGTCCAGACTTTAAAACGAGAAATATTGTGTGAGCAGTTCATGTGAGGAAACCCACCAACATCCCAGAGTTGAAGCTGTTAATGTACAGAGGAATGGGATAAAATTCTTCTAAGCTGGACTGATCAACACTGCAAAGGTTTAATTGCAGTTATTGCTGCACAAGGGGTCACACCAGATGCTGAAAGGAAAGGTTCATATACTTTTGTCACTTACTGATATGTAATATTGGATCACTTTCCTCAATAAATAAATGACCAAGTATAATATTTTTGTCTCATTTGTTTAAGTGGGTTCTCTCTATCTACTTTTAGGACTTGTGTGAACATCTGATGATCTTTTAGGTCATATTTATGCAGAAATATAGAAAATTCTAAAGGGTTTTCAAACTGGCAAGCACCACTGTACAATTATATTGCTACTGTGAAATGAAATTAAACATTTAGGCTTTTAAATTTTAGTCCGAAAATCAGCAAGTTACATTTTGAGTAACATGTGAAATATGTGCTCAGTGCTGGTCACATACTGTAGTGTTCCATGACGTCTTGGAAATGTCAAAACAGTTACAACTTTAAAACGGTTTTATTCATTTTGAATAAATCATTTTCTATTAATGCTTTTTCAGAATTTCAGGTAGAATACCAGTAATTCTTAAATCATATAATTCATGATATTCATTTCAATATATTTGTCATGTGTGTGTTTGAAAGCATAAAGTACCTATTGGTGACAATAATGTTGGTTTTCCTGTGTCCAGGATACTCAAAGTGCTCTCTAAAGAACTCTCCATCAAGTTGTTTAATCTCTGATCTCTGAGGAGAAAACAAACAAAAAAAGTCCAACAGATGTTTACATATAAGAATTCCCAAAGTCCTTACTCACCAGAAAAGAAGGAAAATTCCTAGTAGCCAGATAAATTCTGTAAGTAAATCCACCCATGTATCTGTATACTGTTTATCTGTCAGAATCATGGGGGAAGCTGAAGCCAATCTCAGCTAACTGGGTGAGAGATGGGGTTCACCCTTGGCAGGTCACCAAGGCCAAGTTTACATTAGACCGTATCTGTATCGTTTTCTTCGCGGATGCACTGTCCGTTTACATTAAAACGCCTGGAAACGCCGGGAAACGGGAATCCGCCAGGGTCCACGTATTCAATCCAGATCGTGTCTGATCCGGTGCTGTGTAAACATTGAGAATACGCGAATACACTGTGCTGAGCTCTAGCTGGCGTCGTCATTGGACAACGTCACTGTGACATCCACCTTCCTGATTCGCTGGCGTTGGTCATGTGACGCGACTGCTGAAAAACGGCGCGGACTTCCGCCTTGTATCACCTTTCATTAAAGAGTATAAAAGTATGAAAATACTGCAAATACTGCCCATTGTGTAGTTATGATTGTCTTTAGGCTTGCCATCCTTCCACTTGCAAGTGGTAAGTGACTTGCGCACAGCGGCTCAGTCCCGAATCACTGCTCGTGCACTACACTCGCGCGCTCTGTGAGCTACGTAGGGCCAGAGTGCGCACCCTCCAGAGGGCACTTGCTGTTCAGGGCGGAGTGATTTGGAGCGCAGCCGCTGAGGAGGAAGCGATGAGCCGCACTGACACATTTCAACTTACGTGCCGAATTAGTCATGTGATTAGCGTATCCGTGTACTGGCGTTGCTGTGTGCACGCGAATCGTGTATTGGCGTTGCTGTGTGCACACTAATCGTTTTTAAAAACGTTAATCTGATGATCCGCTGATACGGTCTAATGTAAACCCCACCCAAACTATCAGGGCTAACATTTACACCTATGGGCAATTTAGAGTAGTGAGTTGACCTAATCTGCATGTCTTTGGACTGTGGGAGGAAACTGAAGCACCTGGAGGAAACCCACGCAGGCACGGGGATAGCATGCAAAGTCACACAGAAAGACCCCAGTCAGCCACAAAGTTAGAATCCAGACACTTCTTGCTTTGAGGCAACAGTGCTAACCACTGCACCACCATGCTGCCCTAAATTCTGTAAGTAAATCATCTTTCAACATTCAGATGAAACATTCTGACCACAATCATAGGCAGATTTATTCCAGATATTGTGATAATTTATGACAAATCACTGAAACAAGATCACAAGTTAACTAACACAATTACATTACACCATAAAACAAAACACAAACACAGTAAAGACAATCAAATTGCTTGCATCATGTAATTTATGAGGTATTACAAAGTAGGGCTAGGTTAGACATACATTAGACATTAACTGGGTAAGATTATTTGGGTAAGGCTTAGATATTTAAATAATAATAATACTATATTACCAGCCCAGGCAATAGAATAAACTTTAAAAGAAATCTTTTTTTCATTTAACAAAACATGTATTAAAATACTGGACTATTTAATTACAAATTTTAATGTACTTGTTTGCCATTGTTCATAAGTAGAAGGTGATTGTATCTTCTTACCATTTATATGTGTTTGTATTAAAGGGTCTAATTTAATTTCTTCTGTGTTTCAAGGACAGAGTAGAATGCAGTTACATCAATTAACAACCTTAATGACTTTTTACAATGTAGACACACCAAGTATTTCAGTAAAACTAAAAAGCAAAAGTAAGCGAGGTATTAAATGTTTTTAGTTTTGGTAAATGTAGAAAAAATTGCAGCAAGAATACAACTGTGTTAGAATCAGAAAAGGTTACAGCTATTTAAAAGGAACATTGTAAGACACTAGGCAATAAGAAAATGTTCTACTGCATTACACAAATAATAAAATCAACCATAGGTTAATTAAACATGACATATAAAAGTGTTGAAGCTTTACTAGCATGTGTGCTATAATTCAACAACCACTGTGCTCTATTGAAAATGTTTTAGTTTTGTTGCCCCAAACCCATTATTTCTCCTCAGGCTGCATGTAGGAAATGAAAAAAAGGGAAAAAAAGGGGGGGGGGGGGATAGGCAGACAGGTCAAAATCCAGAAGTAGAATCAGCTCAACAAAGTAGCAGAAAAACAAACAAACAAAAAAACATTGTTTGGGAAAAAACACTACATTCTCTCTCTCATATATATATATATATATATATATATATATATATATATATATATATACACACAGGGAGTGCAGAATTATTAGGCAAGTTGTATTTTTGAGGATTAGTTTTATTATTGAAAAACAACTATGTTCTTGATGAACCCAAAAGACTCATAAATATCAAAGCTGAGTATTTTTGGAAGTTGGAGTAGGGCTTTCTTAGTTTTAGCTATCTTAGGAGGATATCTGTGTGTGCAGGTGACTATAACTGTGCATAATTATTAGGCAACTTAACAAAAAACAAACATATACCCATTTCACTCATTTATTTTCACCAGGGAAACCAATATAACAACTCAACATTCACTAATATACATTGCTGGCATTCAAAAAAAACAAAACAAAAACAAATCAGTGACTAATATAGCCGCCTTTCTTTACAAGGACACTCAAAAGCCTGCCATCCATGGATTCGGTCAGTGTTTTGATCTGTTTGCGATCAACATTGCGTGCAGCAGCAACCACAGCCTCCCAGACACTGTTCAGAGATGTGTACTGTTTCCCCTCCTTGTAGATCTCACATTTGATGAGGGACCACAGGTTTTCTATGGGGTTCAGATCAGGTGAACAAGGAGGCCACGTCATTAATCTTTCTTCCTTTAGACCCTTTCTGGCCAGCCATGCTGTGGAGTACTTGGATGCGTGTGATGGAGCATTGTCCTGCATGAAAATCATGTTTTTCTTGAATGATGCTGACTTCTTCCTGTACCACTGCTTGAAGAAGGTGTCTTCCAAAAACTGACAATAGGACTGGGAGTTGAGCTTGACGCCATCCTCAACCCGAAAAGGTCCCACAAGCTCATCTTTGATGATACCAGCCCATACCAGTACCCCACCTCCACCTTGCTGGTGTCTGAGTCGGACTGGAGCTCTCTGCCCTTTGCTGATCCAGCCACGAGCCCATCCATCTGGCCCATCAAGACTCACTCTCATTTCATCTGTCCATAAGACCTTAGAAAAATCAGTCTTGTGATACTTCTTGGCCCAGTCTTGACGTTTCATCTTGTGTGTCTTGTTCAGTGGTGGTCGTTTTTCAGCCTTTGTTACCTTGGCCGTGTCCCTGAGTATTGCACACCTTGTGCTTTTTGACACTCCAGTGATGTTGCAGCTCTGAAATATGGCAAAACTGGTGGCGAGTGGCATCTTGGCAGCTTCATGCTTGACTTTCCTCAGTTCACGGGCAGTTAGTTTGCGCCTTTTTTTTTCAACGCGCTTCTTGCGACCCTGTTGACTATTTTGAATGAAGCGCTTGATTGTTCGATGGTCACGCTTCAAAAGCTGGGCAATTTTAAGAGTGCTCCATCCCTTTGCAATATATGTCACTATTTTTGACTTTTCTGAGTCCGTCAAATCCCTCTTCTGACCCATTTTGCCAAAGGAAAGGAAGTTGCCTAATAATTTTGCACACCTGATATAGGGTGTTGATGTCATTAGACCACACCCCTTTTCATTACAGAGATGCACATCACCTGGTATGCTTAATTGGTAGGAGGCTTTCAAGCCTATGCAGCTTGGAGTAGGCCAACATGCATAGAGAGGGTAATGTGGTCAACATACTCATTTGCCTAATAATTCTGCACTCCCTGTATATATATATATATATATATATATATATATATATATATATATACACACACACACACACATATTGTATATAGTGGTTTTTGTGTTTAAACACTTTGAGTTCACTCATATCACACAATCAGTGTGTCACTAGTTTTAACTTTCTAATTATGTTTATTAGCAAATTTTGTGGGTGTTTATGAATGTTGTTACCTGAAAAAGATCATAACCCTCTGACTCATGCTGGTTGTAGGGCCGGATGATGCCATCTTCTTGGATGAGGCGAACAGGTCGCAGCTTTGTGACTTCTTCTGTTGACTCCGCCACCCTATCATCATAATGTACAATTAGTTACTATTCTTACTTACTTGATGGATTAATAAGTTACAGTGGCATGCAAAAGTTTGGGCACCCTTACTGAAAATGTCTGTTACTGTGAATAGTTAAGTGAGCAGAAGATGAACTGATCACCAAAAGACAAAGGTAAAGACGACATTTCTTTTCAGCGTTTTCTGCAAGATTTGTGTATTATTTTTGTTTTGTACAACTGAAGAGTGAAAAAAGAAAAGGAACACCATGCAAAAGTTTGGGCACCCCAATACATTTGAGCTCTCAGGTAACTTTTACCAAGGCTCCAGACCTTAATTAGCTTATTGAGCTGTGGCTTGTTCAAATTCTTCGTTAGGAAAGGTCAGATGATGCAGATTTCAAAGCTGTATAAATTCTCTGACTCCTCAAACTTGTCCCTAAAATCAACAGCCATGGGCACCTCTAAGCAACTCCCTTGCATTCTGAATAATAAAATAATTGATGCTCACAAAGCAGGAGAAGGCTACAAGAACGTAGCAAAGTGTTTTCAGGTAGCCATTTCCTCAGATTGTAATGTGTGAAGAAATGGCAGTTAACAGAAACAGTGGAGATCAAGGTGAGGTCTGGAAGATGAAGAAAACTTTCTGAAAGAACTGCTCGTTGGATTGCTAGAAAGGAAAATAAAAACCCCTGTTTGACTGCAAAAGATCTTCAGAAAGATTTAGCAGACCCTGGAGTGGTGGTGTACTGTTCTACTATGCAGCGACACCGGAACAAATATGACCTTCACGGAAGAGTCATCAGAAGAAAACCGTTCCTGCGTCCTAGCCACAAAATTCAGCATCTGAAGTTTGCAAATGAACATCTAAATAAGCCTGATGCATTTTGGAAACAAGTCCTGTGGACTGATGAAATCAAAACAGAACTTTTTGGCCACAATGTGCAAAGGTATGTTTGGAGAAAAAAGGGTGCCAAGTTCCAGGAAAAGAACACCACTCCAACTCTGAAGCATGGGTGTGGATCGATCACGCTTTGGGGTTATGTTGCAGCCAGTGGCACAGGGCACATTTCATTGGTTGAGGGAAGCATGGATTCGAATAAATACCAGCAAATTCTGGAAGCAAACATCACACCATCTGTAAAAAAGTTGAAGTTAAAAAGAGCATGGGTCCTACAATAAGACGATGATCCAAAACACACCTCAAAATCTACAATGGAATACCTCAAGAGGCACAAGCTGAAGGTTTTGCCATGGCCCTCACAGTCCCCTGACCTAAACATCATTGAAAATCTGTGGAGAGATCTCAAAAGAGCAGTGCATGCAAGACAGCCCAAGAAACTTGTAGAACTGGAAGCCTTTTGCAAGAACGAATGTATCAAAATCTCCCAGGTAAGACCTGAAAGATTATTAGCTGGCTACAAAAAGTGATTACAAGCTGTGATACTTCCCAAAGGGGGTGTAACTAGGTACTAACCATGCAGGGTGCCCAAACTTTTGCTTCAGGCCCTTTTCCTTTTTTGTAATTTTGAAAATGTAAAAGATGAAAATAAAAAAAATGTTTTTGCTTAAAATATAAAGGGAATGAGTCATCTTTAACTTTATGCCTTTTGGAGATAATTTCATCTTCAACTTTTGTAACTGTTCAGAGTAACAGTAATTTTGACCAGGGGTGCCCAAACTTTTGCACACCACTGTACTCTGTTACAAATGCTTAGTTAACATTACTTATTAATCTGATTCACCTAGTCATTGATGCTTAAAAATAAATAAATAAATAAATAAATAAATTTGTGAAGCATTAGCGTGCACGCAGAGCAGTGCTCTGATGTAAACAACATCCAGGGAGCAGCAGCTCCAGAGGCAAAATGTGCCACATGAGAACGCTATGGAGAACTACCAGGCTGGTCTTACTCAACATGGATGCCACAGCAACTCAAACAACCACTCTGGTAGTCAGCTATGGTGATTTTATATCCTAAATGTGACCCCCCCCCCACACACACACACACACCTCGATGTCATTACAAAAGCAATAATTTGGTTAATGATGATTGTATTTTTAATTCAAAGCCAAGTATGTTAATTTTCAGTAAAGAGTAAATGAAATTGATTCGATTAAAAGTAATAATAAATTGATTTATGAATGATCATAATTGCAGTAAAATACAGTAAAGACACTGAGATTGCTAATACTGAAAGGTTGTTTTCTGCTAAATCACAGGCTTATTCAAAAAGTGTATTATTTTAATTCCAATGCCTGCAACATTATCATATGTTGTAATGAGTGAGCCAAGGCCGTGCTGAATCAAGCAACTGTTCATTCCAGAGTGTTCTGCATGCTAACGTAATACATTTTATCAAGTTATTCTGAATCGGGTATTGTTACAATACAAGCTCTATAGCTGGAATGTGCATCTTTTTTTTTTTTATCCTATGTTGGGGTAGACTGGCCAAGGCCACGATTGTACCCTATTGAGTGTTGTACTCGTTTGCACCTGCAGCCTGTATCAATCTTTAAGCTGATTTGACTCCAGTCATTTTGAATCATGTATTGTATGCTCTGAATGCTGTGTTGTTCATGGCGCATCACTTCTGATCATATGATTTGTTTTTTTTCTGAATTGACCATTCATACTGGAAAATTTGGCTCAGTTGATACAAAATATAAGAAGTGTGAGATGTACTGCTGAATAGAAAATGTTGAAGTGGTATGACATACTAACCAAGGAGATCATTTGCATACACTTTTTTTTTTTTTGAAGCTGTATAAAATAAGAACTTTGTGATTTTGAGTCGGTTCACTCTGCAGACCGAACTTGGCTTTTTTAAATGGATTTAATAAAAGTCTAAACTGTTGTGCAACCTCTTTGAATCATTTTTGCTTGGAAGAGTTTAAGTTTCCCCTCCTAGAACTGCCACCTTATTGTGGTGGAGGGGTTTGTGTGCTTGAATGATCCTAGGAGCTATGTTGTCGGGGGCATTATGCCCCTGTCAGGGTTTCCCAAGGCAGACAGGTCCTAGGTGACAGGCCAGACCAAGAGCAGTTCACCAAAACCCTTATGGAGAAACCATCAAGGACCATGACGTCGCCCGGTATGGCGCAGCCGGGGCCCCACCCTGGAGCCAGGCCTGGGGTTGGGGCTCGTATGCAAGTGCTTGGTGGCCGGGCCTTTGCCCATGGGGCCCGGCTGGGCTCAGCCCGAAGAGGTGATGTGGGCCCAACCTCCTGTGGGTTCACCACCTGCAGAGGTAGCAGTAGGGGACTGGTGCAGTGTGGATTGGGTGGCAGTCGAAGGCAGGGGCCTCGACGACCTGATCCCCAGACACAGCGGCTAGCTGTTGGGACATGGAATGTCACTTTGCTGGGGGGGAAGAGCCTGAGCTTGTGCGGGAGGTTGAGAGGTACCGGCTAGAGATAGTCGGGCTCACCTCCACGCACAGCTTGGGCTCTGGAACCCAGCTCCTCGAGAGGGGCTGGACTCTCCACTTCTCTGGAGTCGCCCATAGTGAGCGGCGGCGGGCTGGTGTGGGCTTGCTTATAGCTCCCCAGCTCAGCCGCCATGTGTTGGAGTTTATCCCAGTGAACGAGAGGGTCGCCTCTCTGCGCCTTCGGATTGGGGAGAGGGCTCTTGCTGTTGTTTGTGCCTACGGGCCGAATAGCAGTATAGAGTATCCGGCCTTCTTGGAGTCCCTGGGAGAGGTACTGAGGGGTGCTCAGACTGGGGATTCCATTGTGTTACTGGGGGACTTCAATGCTCATGTGGGCGACGACAGTGACACTTGGAGGGGCGTGGTTGGGAGGAACGGCCTCCACGATCTGAACCCGAGTGGTGTTTTATTATTGGACTTCTGTGCTAGTCACGGTTTGTCCATAACGAACACCATGTTCGAGCATAGGGGTGTCCATAAGTGCACGTGGCACCAGGACACCTTAGGTCGGAGGTCGATGATAGACTTTGTTGTCATTTCATCTGATCTCCGGCCCTATGTCTTGGACACTCGGGTGAAGAGAGGGACTGAGCTGTCAACTGATCACCACCTGGTGGTGAGTTGGATCCGCTGGTGGAGGAGGAAGCTGGACAGACCTGGCAGGCCCAAACGTATGGTGAGGGTCTGCTGGGAACATCTGGCCGAGCACTCTGTTGGGGAGGTCTTTAACTCCCACCTCCGGGAGAGTTTTTCCCAGCTTCCGAGGGAGGCGGGGGACATTGAGTCTGAGTGGACCATGTTCTCTACCTCCATTGTGGACGCAGCTGTTCGGAGCTGTGGCTGCAAGGTCTCCGGTGCCTGTCGTGGCGGCAATCCCCGAACCCGGTGGTGGACACCGGAAGTAAGGGATGCCGTCAAGCTGAAGAAGGAGTCTTTATCAGGCCATGTTGACCTCCGGGACCCCTGAGGCAGCTGACGGGTATCGGCAGGCCAGGCGTGCTGCAGCTTGGGCAGCTGCGGAGGCAAAAACTCGGAACTGGGAGGAGTTCGAGGAGGCCATGGAGAAGGACCATGGCCTTCCCAGTGCATGTTCCCGATGTCGGCCTCGAAGAAATTCTGGCAAACCGTCTGGCGCCTCAGGAGGGGGAAGCAGTACTCGGCCAACACTGTTTACAGTGCGGGTGGGGAGCTGTTGACCTCGACTGGGGACATTGTCGGGCGGTGGAAGGAATACTTTGAGGATCTCCTCAATCCCACCATCATGTCTTCCATTGAGGAGACTGAGGCTGATGACTCAGAGGTGGACTCGTCCATTACCCAAGCCGAAGTCACTGAGGTGGTTTGCAAGCTCCTCGGTGGCAAGGCACCGGGGGTGGATGAGATCCACCCTGAGTATCTTAAGTCTCTGGATGTTGTGGGGCTGTCTTGGTTGACATGCCTCTGCAACATCGCGTGGCGGTCGGGGACAGTGCCTCTGGAGTGGCAGACTGGGGTGGTGGTCCCTCTTTTTAAGAAAGGGGACCGGACAGTGTGCTCCAATTATAGGGGAATCACACTTCTCAGCCTCCTGGGGAAAGTTTACTCTAGGGTACTGGAGAGGAGAATTCGACCAATAGTCGAACCTTGGATCCAGGAGGAACAATGCGGTTTTCGTCCTGGTCGCGGAACACTGGACCAGCTCTATACCCTTCGTAGGGTGCTCGATGGTTCATGGGAGTTTACCCAACCAGTCCACATGTGCTTTGTGGATCTGGAGAAGGCATTCTACCATGTCCCCCGTGGTATTCTGTGGGGGGTGCTTCGGGAGTATGGGGTTCGGGGCTCTTTGCTAAGGGCTGTCCGGTCCCTGTACGAACGGAGCAGGAGTCTGGTTCGCATTGCCGGCAGTAAGTCAGACCTGTTCCCAGTGCATGTTGGACTCCGGCAGGGCTGCCCTTTGTCACCGGTTCTGTTCATAATTTTTATGGACAGAATTTCTAGGCGCAGCCAGGGGCCGGAAGGAATCCTGTTTGGGAACCACAGTATTTCATCTCTGCTTTTTGCGGATGATGTTGTCCTGTTGGCTTCTTCAAACCAGGACCTTCAGCATGCACTGGGGCGGTTTGCAGTCGAGTGTGAAGCGGCTGGGATGAGAATCAGCACCTCCAAGTCCAAGGCCATGGTTCTCGACCGGAAAAGGGTGGCTTTCCCTCTCCAGGTTGGTGGAGAAGTCCTGCCTCAAGTGGAGGAGTTTAAGTATCTCGGGATCTTGTTCACGAGTGAGGGAAGGATGGAGTGTGAGATTGACAGGCGGATCGGTGCAGCCTCCGCAGTGATGTGGTCGCTTTACCGGTCCGTCGTGGTGAAGAAGGCGCTGAGCCAAAAGGCGAAGCTCTCAATTTACCGGTCGATCTATGTTCCGACTCTCACCTATGGTCATGAGCTTTGGGTAATGACCGAAAGAACAAGATCGTGGATACAAGCGGCCGAAATGAGTTTCCTTCGCAGGGTGGCTGGGCGCTCCCTTAGAGATAGGGTGAGAAGCACAGTCACTCGGGAGGAGCTCGGAGTAGAGCCGCTGCTCCTCCACATTGAGAGGAACCAGCTGAGGTGGCTCGGGCATCTTTTTCGGATGCCTCCTGGATGCCTCCCTGGGGAGGTGTTCCAGGCATGTCCCCCCGGGAGGAGGCCCCGGGGAAGACCCAGGACACGCTGGAGGGACTATGTCTCTCGGCTGGCCTGGGAACGCCTCGGTGTTCTTCCCGAGGAGCTGACCGAGGTGTCTGGGGAGAGGGAAATTTGGGCTTCCATGCTTAGACTGCTGCCTCCGCGACCCGGTCCCGGATAAAGCGGAAGAAGACGAGACGAGACGAGTTTAAGTTTTGAGAGTTTCCACGACACAGCAGAAAAGCATCACTGAGTGCACAAATGCAACAAGGTGTTTCACATCATTCTATCTAAACTGTGAGACTGTTGTGCGTGAACATCCCAGGAGATCAACAATTTCTGAAATATTCAACCAGCCAATCTGGCAGCAGCAAAAAATCCCAGTCAAAGGCACTGTGATCACAAGCTCTGCATAATTTTATGCATTACGACACTGCCACATGATTGAACTGCATGAAGAAACAGGTGTCCCTAATAAAAAGTTATTAACCACTTTATTAGGGATGTATACAACAAATAGCATTTTGCAGAACAGCATTTTTTATTCAACTGCTAAAGTTTTAGTTTTACGACATTCCAGAAACATCAGTAAAGCTCACTAACTTGCAGTCAGAACAAGTCACAACAAAGTTGGGATATAGGGTTGCTGTTTTTAAAAATGTTCATTCAGGATGAACAAAAACAGACAAATAACATACACGTTAATATTTTTAAATGAATTAAATGATCACAGAAGGAGATACACACATGGTCTGCATGAGGCTATATGGAGCAAATAAAAGCATATTTATTTTGTGAATTTCAGACCAGTATGTACAGCAATATGATATAAATATAGCTTTATTTTGAAGGCAGTGTTAGGTCAGATTACTGGAGTAAACCACTGATGACAGAAAAATAATGAATATTGCCACAAGAAAAAGACTAATTCCAGGTGGCAAGTCCAAAATGAGGAGGAAAATGGAGAATTTAAGGCAGGTTTGGCAACCACGACAGAGCCTAATGTGAATGCTAGTGAAGACATGACTCCTGGAACATTCGACTAGCTGTCAGAAATACAGGCACTCATAAAAGTATGTAGACTGGCTGAAAGACAAACGGCTAAAACACACACACACACACACACACACACATTATTCCATGAAATTGAGTCATTGTGGCAGCGGGGGCGTGGTCAAGCGCCGCTCTGTGACAGGAGGGCGGAGTCAGGGAAGGTAAGTGGCAGAATCACTACACCTGATGTCAATTAACCTGTGTTTGTGTGTCTTCCCTATATAAAGAAAGAGAGAGCAGAGGAAGGCAGCTCTCTCTTGAACCAGCCAACTGGTGTGTTCGGTGAGACTGAAATATATTTGTGTCTGGAAAGAACAAATAAATACAATTATGGAACTTTATCTGGCCTGCCGTCTTTCTGTGCTCCTCCCCCTCCTACGAACTGCTACAGTGGTGCTGAAACCCGGGATGGAGCACAGGAAAAGAACAGCGCCATGGAGTCCTCCCCCTTCGCGGACCTGGTCCACGCCCTCGCCACGGCCCAGCAGAGCCAGCACCAGGTGCTAATCACCCTCCGGAAGGAGCAAGAGCGCCGGTTCGAGGCCCTGGTGCTGGCGCAGCAGGAAGATCGTCAGGCGTTCCGGCACCTCCTCGCGTCGGCGGGGTCCACCAGCGCTCCCACCGCGGGCCCGTCCCCCCTCACCCTAACCAAGATGGGCCCGCAGGATGACCCCGAGGCATTCATCACGCTCTTCGAGCAAGTCGCGGAGACCTCGGGGTGGCCGATGGAGCAGCGCGCGGCGCGCCTTCTCCCCCTGCTAACGGGAGAGGCGCAGCTGGACGCACTACAGCTCCCCGCCGACCACCGGATGGCCTACGCGGACCTTCGCCGGGCCATCCTCCAGCGGGTGGGGCGCACCCCTGAACAACAACGTCAGCGCTTCCGCGCTCTGCGGCTGCAGGAAGTCGGCCGGCCGTTTGCGTTTGGCCAGCAGCTCCGGGACGCCTGCTGGCGGTGGTTGAGGGCCAACAACGATGACGCCGAGGGAATCCCCGATCAGGTGGTGCTGGAGCAGTTCATCGGCCGCCTGCCAGAGGGAACCGCGGAGTGGGTCCAGTGCCACCGCCCGGCGTCGCTGGATCAGGCCATCGAGTTGGCAGGGGACCATTTGGCGGCTGTTCCGACAGCAGGACAGCGGACATCCTATTCTCTCCTCTCTCTCTCTCCCCCCCTCTCTCCTCCTGTGTCTCGTCCTCACCCCGTTCCCCCACCGCGGAGGCGGGGGCTGGCCCCACCCCAGCCGGCCCGTCGCACCCGTGGTGTCCTCCCGTTTGTCCCTTCTGTGTCTGTCTCTTCCCCCCCTCAGGTGAGTGAGCCCCAGGGCGCCGGTGCAGAGAGGAAGCCCAGGCCGGTTTGCTGGAGCTGCGGGGAGCCGGGCCACCTCCAACAGCAATGTTCGGCAATAGGAGTGGGCACGGTGGTTCGGATCCCCGACGCGCCAGGAGATGCCCTCGAGCGGGCCGGAGCGTATCGCATACCGGTGAGTATCCAAGGGGATACATATCAGGTGTTGGTGGATTCCGGTTGTAATCAGACCTCAATTCACCAAAGCCTGGTGCAAAACGAGGCATTGGGGGGAGCACAGGGGGTGAAGGTGTTGTGTGTGCACGGGGATGTTCACAGCTACCCGTTGGTGTCGGTCCACATTTTGTTCCGAGGGGAAAAATTTATAGTAAAGGCGGCGGTTAATCCTCGCCTCACCCACTCGATAATTTTGGGGACTGATTGGCCGGGATTCGGGGAGTTGATGAGTCATCTAGTGAAGAGTGGGTCCTGCCATAGGTCAGCAGGGGGAGGTCCCGGTGTCGCTTTGGCAGGAGCAGCTGTTGCAGAGCCGTCTACGTCATCTCCGCGTCAGAGTGAAGAGCCACAGGCTCCTCCTCCCTCTCTCGGGGAATCCCTTGCGGATTTCCTGTTAGAGCAGTCGCGAGACGAGACTCTGCGGCATGCGTTTGACCAAGTGAGAGTAATCGATGGTCAAATGCTCCAGCCGAACGCCACCCCGTCCTTCTCCTATTTTTCTATTATGAAAGATAGGTTATACCGAGTGACGCAGGATACTCAGACGAAAGAGCAAATCACCCAGCTTTTGATTCCAAAAAGCCGCCGGGAATTGGTATTCCAGGCGGCTCACTTTAATCCCATGGCTGGACACTTAGGGCAGGATAAGACACTAGCCCGAATAATGGCCTGATTCTATTGGCCGGGGATTCGTGGCGATGTCCGTAGGTGGTGTACGGCATGCCGCGAATGCCAGTTAGTAAATCCAGCGGCCATTCCAAAAGCGCCTTTGCGCCCCCTACCATTAATTGAGACCCCGTTCGAAAGAATTGGGATGGATCTCGTCGGGGCATTAGATCGGTCAACACGAGGGTACCGCTGTATATTAGTTCTGGTGGACTATGCAACGCGATACCCGGAAGCGGTGCCTCTTCGCAATATCTCAGCACGCAGTATTGCGGAGGCACTCTTCCGTGTCATCTCCTGAGTTGGAATCCCGAAAGAGATTCTGACTGACCAAGGCACCTCGTTTATGTCACGAACACTGAGCGAACTGTATGGGCTATTAGGTATTAAGCCGATCCGCACCAGCGTTTATCACCCACAAACGGACGGTTTAGTTGAACAGTTCAATCGCACCCTCAAGAATATAATTAAAAAATTCGTGAGGACGCACGTAACTGGGATAGATGGCTCGAACCCTTGTTATTTGCAGTGCGAGAGGTCCCCCAAGCCTCCATGGGGTTCTCCCCATTTGAATTGTTATACGGGCGTAAGCCGTGCGGCATTTTAGATGTGCTGCGAGAAAATTGGGAGGAGGGACCTTCACCAAGTAAAAATGAAGTTCAGTACGTTATTGACCTGCGCGCAAAACTCCACACGCTCACACACCTAACCCAGGAGAATTTGCGACAGGCCCAAGAACGGGAAACCCGCCTGTACGACAGGGGTACGCGCCTTAGGGAGTTCGCACCGGGAGATAAAGTACTCGTACTGTTGCCTACATCGAGCTCCAAATTGATCGCCAAGTGGCAAGGACCCTTTGAGGTCACACGGCGAGTCGGGGACGTCGACTATGAGGTGAGGCGAAGCGAATGGAGAGGGGTGGGGCGCTAAAGATTTACCACCTCAATCTACTCAAACTCTGGAACGAGGAGGTCCCCGTAGCGTTGGTATCGGTGGTTCCGGAGAAGGTGGAGCTGGGTCCGGAGGTTCAAAAGGGCGCATTGGCATCGCATACCTCTCCAGTCCCCTGTGGAGACCACCTCTCCCCGACCCAACTCGCGGAGGTCGCCCAGTTGCAGACCGAGTTTTCGGACGTGTTCTTGCCCCTGCCCAGCCGCACTGACCTCATAGAGCACCACATTGAGATGCCCCCGGGGGTGGTAGTGCGTAGCCACCCTTACAGGCTGCCTGAACACAAGAAAAAAGGTGGTTCGGGAAGAACTTGAGGCCATGCTCGAGATGGGCATCGTCGAGGAGTCCCACAGTGACTGGAGCAGCCCAGTGGTCTTGGTTCCCAAGGCCGACGGGTCGGTCCGGTTCTGTGTGGACTACAGAAAAGTCAACGAGGTGTTTAAATTCGATGCGTACCCAATGCCTAGTATTGAGTTGCTCGATTGGCTAGGCACGGCTCACTTTTACTCGAAACTGGATTTGATAAAGGGTTATTGGCAGATCCCCTTGACTCCATTATCCCGAGAAAAAACGGCTTTTTCCACACCGTTCAGCTTACACCAGTTTGTCACACTTCCTTTTGGGCTGTTTGGGGTGCCCAGTACGTTTCAGCGGCTGATGAACAGGGTCCTCCGCCCCCACGCCACCTATGTGGCCGCATACCTTGACGATATCATTATTTATAGTAATGACTGGCAGCGGCACTTACAACACCTGAGGGCCGTCCTTAAGTCGCTGAGGCGAGTGGGTCTCACAGCCAACCCAAAGAAGTGTGCAATTGGGCGGGTGGAAGTACGGTATCTGGGCTTCCACTTGGGCAACGGGCAGGTGCATCCCCAAATTAACAAGACAGCAGCAATTGCGGCCTGCCCGAGGCCCAAGACCAAAAAGGGGGTGAGACAGTTCCTGGGGCTGGCTGGCTACTATCGTTGGTTTATACCCAATTATTTGGACGTCACCAGCCCGCTGACTGATCTCACTAAAAAGGGGGCACCAGATCCGGTCCAGTGGACGGAGCAATGCCAGCGGGCTTTCTCTGAGGTAAAGGCTGCACTGTGCGGGGGGCCACTATTACACTCCCCTGACTTCTCTCTCCCTTTTATGTTACAGACGGATGCGTCGGACAGAGGGCTGGGGGCCGTGTTGTCCCAGGAGGTGGAGGGGGAGGATCATCCCGTGCTGTACATCAGCAGAAAGCTGTCGGTGCGCGAGGGGCGCTACAGCACGATAGAAAAGGAGTGCCTCGCGATCAAGTGGGCGGTCCTCGCCCTCTGCCACTACCTGCTGGGACGCCCTTTCACCCTCTGTTCGGACCACACGCCCCTCCAGTGTCTCCACCGCATGAAGGATGCCAATGCGCTGATCACCCGTTGACAGCAATTTCAAGGTGATCCACAGGCCGGGGGTGCAGATGGTTGTGGCGGACTTTCTCTCCCGTCAAGGGGGGGGGGGGGGAGTCGGCTGCAGGCCGGACAGCTGCCCGGCCTGAGTCGGGCGGTGGGGGTACGTGGCAGCGGGGGCGTGGTCAAGCGCCGGTCTGTGACAGGAGGGCGGAGTCAGGGAAGGTAAGTGGCAGAATCACTACACCTGATGTCAATTAACCTGTGTTTGTGTGTCTTCCCAGTGAGCGCCCTATATAAAGAGAGAGAGCAGAGGAAGGCAGTTCTCTCTTGAACCAGCCAACTGGTGTGTTCGGTGAGACTGAAATATACTTGTGTCTGGAAAGAACAAATAAATACAATTATGGAACTTTATTCTGGCCTGCCGTCTTTCTGTGCTCCTCCCCCTCCTATGAACTGCTACAGTCATACATAAGCTGACAGCCAACAAGGCATGTAGCACCGAATTGGCTATAAAGATATACATGACGAGATTCAGTTGGATAACTGTTTTATTCTATCCATATTCACTGGATTTTGAGAAACAGAGCATTTTCTTTTTTGCAAATTCGATAAATACAGTGGTGCTTGAAAGTCTGTGAACCCTTTAGAATTTTCTATATTTCTACATAAATATGACCTAAAACATCATCAGATTTTCACACAAGTCCTAAAAGTAGATAAAGAGAACCCAGTTAAACAAATGAGACAAAAATATTATACTTGGTCATTTATTTACTGAGGAAAATAATCCAATATTACATATCTGTGAGTGGCAAAAGTATGTGAACCTCTAGGATTAGTAGTTAATTTGAAGGTGAAATTAGAGTCAGGTCTTTTCAATGAATGGGATGACAATCAGGTGTGAATGGGCACCCTGTTTTATTTAAAGAACAGGGATCTATCAAAGTCTGATCTTCACAACACATGTTTGTGGAAGTGTATCATTGCACGAACAAAGGTGATCTCTGAGGACCTCAGAAAAAGCGTTGTTGATGCTCATCAGGGTGGAAAAGGTTACAAAACCATCTCTAAAGAGTTTGGACTCCAGCAATCCACAGTCAGACAGGTTATGTACAAATGGAGGAAATTCAAGACCATTGTTACCCTCCCCAGGAGTGGTCGACCAATAAAGACCACTCCAAGAGGAAGGCGTGTAATAGTCAGCGAGGTCAGAAAGGACCCCAGGGTAACTTCTAAGCAACTGAAGGCCTCTCTCACATTGGTTAATGTTCATGATTCCACCATCAGGGGAACACTGAACAATAATGGTGTGCATGGCAGGGTTGCAAGGAGAAAGCCACTGCTCTCCAAAAAGAACATTGCTGTTCATCTGCAGTTTGCTAAAGATCACGTGGCCAGTCACACCAGAAGGCTATTGGAAAAATGTTTTGTGGACAGATGAGACCAAAATAGAACATTTTGGTTTAAATGAGAAGCGTTATGTTTGGAGAAAGGAAAATACTGCATTCCAGCATAAGAACCTTATCCCATCTGTGAAACATGGTGGTGGTAGTATCATGGTTTGGGCCCATTTTGCTGCATCTGGGCCAGGACAACTTGCCATCATTCATGGAACAATGAATTCTGAATTATACCAGCGAATTCTAAAGGAAAATGTTAGGACATCTGTCCATGAACTGAATCTCAAGAGAAGGTAGGTCATCCAGCAAGACAATGACCCTAAGCACACAAGTCATTCTACCAAAGAATGATTAAAGAATAATAAAGTTAATGTTTTGGAATGGCCAAGTCAAAGTCCTGACCTTAATCTAATCGAAATGTTGTGGAAGGACATGAAGCGAGCAGTTCATGTGAGGAAACCCACCAACATCCCAGAGTTGAAGCTATTCTGTATGGAGGAATAGGCTAAAATTCCTCCAACCCGGTGTGCAGGACTGAACAACAGTTACCGGAAACGTTTAGCTGCAGTTATTGCTGCACAAAGGTTCACATACTTTTGCCACTCACAGATATGTAATATTGGATCATTTTCCTCAATAAATAAATGACCAAGTATAATATTTTTGTCTCATTTATTTAACTGGGTTCTCTTTATCTACTTTTAAGACTTGTGTGAAAATCTGATTATGTTTTAGGTTATATTTATGCAAAAATATAGAAAATTCTAAAGGGTTCACAAACTTTCAAGCACCACTGTAAAAACTATACAAAATGTCCGACAATCATTTCTACTTAGAATGTAAACAAACCGGCAAAATGACAGTAGCATAATAATAATAATAATAATAATAATAATAATTCTAGAAAAAAAAGATACGTTCTTACCATCAAATACTTTTATTCCATATTTTGTTGCCTTTTTTTCTTTGTATCTGTTGGGGGTTTTCTTCTTCAGGGTTTTTTTGGCGGCTAGCAAACCAAGTTAAAAGTGCATTACAGCCACCGACTGGGCTGGAGTATGGAACAGGTGATTTTTTTTTTTTTTTTGGGGGGGGGACAAAAAACAAAGAAACTATATTCTTTTAGCTATTTCTCTCCAATACTTGATAACAACATGGGGTTTTTTTGAGTAGAAAGAATGGTTTCATGCCTTGCTCAGACACACTCAGTAAATCAAGTAAGGGATAAACAAATGAAACATTGTTTTTCCCATGAATGGTGGAATTCCAGTTTTTGCCAGCATGCTACAGCTATGGTAGAAGGATGTCTCACATGTCAAAAACCAATGAAAACTATTCAAATGGGAACTCCTGCACCAAATGGAATTTTCAGAGAACTACAAGTTGACTATATCACCTTACCAAGATGCCAGGGCTATGATGTCCTGGTGGTGGCCAACAAGTTCTCCAGATAGTTGGAACCCTTCCCTACTAAGAAACACCGCGAGTTGGCCTAGTGGTTAGCATGTCCGCCTCTCGATTGGGAGATCGTGAGTTCTACTCATGGTCAGGTCATACCAAAGACCATCATAAAAATGGTACCTACTGCCATCTAGCAATACAGATGCGAGTGGGGAGTCAAACTCTCGCAGTTACCAGAGGACTAGCCCCCCACTGTAACCCTAGCCCCCCATTGCAACCCATAGGCAAGAGGCTGAGGGCTACGGAAACGGAGATCGGCGCTGACCTATGCGCCATATGGCGTGGGAAGGGACTTTGACTACAAGGAAACTGTACAGTACAGCCAAAGTTTTTTTGTTCAAGACCTGATTCCTTGATGGGGAAAGCCTTAGTCAAGCGACTCTGACCAAGGTACTCATTTCACAGAAAAACACTGTTAAAACTGTTAATGT